>NW_024044403.1:0-46029 GCF_014851395.1 Micropterus salmoides | reverse complement strand
TAGCTCTGTGAGGCTACAAATCCTGAAGGTTGAGCTTAATGCCAATGCCAATATGCTAACGATGCAAGCGGGAGTGAAGAGCAGACCGGTGTCTGTTGGCAAGAAAGTGCGCGGGAGCCAGTGGAGTCAAGACTCTGGGTAGGGGAGCGTTCCCTTAGTCGGCGGACATGTGGAAACCCCATAGACCTTCAGATGGAAAGGTGTGCGTGGGCGTTTCTGATATCATTTTGATCGTTGTGAATGTAAGTGAGGTATGTGGCCAAGGATTTTGATTATGTTGTCTGGGATTCCCTGCCGGACGTGGTGGAGGCGGCTCCGATGCGGAACAAATGCCCAGAGTACAGTTTGTGGGATATGCCGGATTTGGATAGAATTTGGCGGTGGTGTTGGTGAAACCAGAAGCGTGTGGTTACTTTCCCTGTCTCTTTGACGAACAGAAGATCTTGGGGGAAAGCATGGCTGGCTAGTCTTGAGTCCACGTAGAGACGTTTTGGTTAGTACGGACTGAGGTAAGAATTGAGTTGGAAGACGTACAGTCCCCTCCAAAAGTATAAACGGTATGGGAAATTCCTTTGTTTTTGTTGTTCAATGTAGACATTTGGGTTAAGATCAAAAGATGAGTATGAGACAAGAGTTCAGAATTTCAGAATCCGCAGCTCAGGACATACCACCCTTTGTTTGAACCCACTCGTTTTTTTTGTTAAAACTTATAAAGACAGCATTTCCTGTTAAAGAGGATAAACCAACATGAATACCAGAGAGTCTCTGGGAGAAAAGCAAGCCATTGTCAAGCTGAGAAAAGAAGGAAAATTAACCAGAGCCATTGGACAAACATTGGGCATAGCAAGCACAACAATGTGGAATACCATGGCTTGGGCGTGCATGGCTGCTTCTGGAACAGGCTCATTAATATTTATTGATGATGTAACTGATGATGGGAGCAGCAGAATGAATTCAGAAGTGGACAGAAACATTTTGTCTGCCAATTTACGGAGAAATGCATTGAAACTAATCGGGAGAAAGTTTATCATGCAGCAGGACAATGACCCAAAGCAAGCTGCCAACTAAACAAAGGACTTCATCAGGGGAAAAAAGTGGAAGGTCTTAGACTGGCCAAGTCAATCACCTGACCTTAACCCAATAGAGCATGCATTTCACCTCCTGAGAGGAGACTGAAGGGAGAAACACCCCGAAACAAACAAGAACTGAAAGAAACTGCAGAAAAACCCTGGAATAGCATCACAAATGAAGAATGCAATAGTTTGGTGATGTCGATGGGACGCAGGCTTGAGGCAGTTATTGCAAGCAAGGGTTATGCCACCAAATATTACATGTTATTTACTTTAAGATCAGTTGTTCCATTACTTTTGCTCACCTAAGAATGCTGTGGTCTAATACAAACGCTGATATGTCCTAAGTTGTTTAACACATCTAGATGTGAAAACCAGGAAATGAGAGCTGAAATTCTGAACTCTTGTCTCATACTCATCTTTTTATCTTAAACCCAAATGTCTTCAGTGAACAACAAAAACAAAGGAATTTCTCTTACCGTTCCAATACTTTTGGAGGGGACTGTACATGGGTTGCGGTAGGCCGGACTGGTTGGTTTTGCTGCGTTTGAGGTGATAAGTGAGTGTGTCTGCGAATTGTATGGAAATGTCAGCCATGGTGCCGTGTAGGCTCAGATGGTAGTGGAGGCTAGAGGCAGTGAAGGAGGCAGCCTCTGAGGCTCCAGAGTCGTTACATAATCTATATACAACTTTTGGGATTTTGATGAACTGTTTCTGTTTTTGGTGCAGCTCTGACAGACTTAATTTCTTATTTTTAGTATTTAACATTTCACTCCTGTTTCTATTTATTCCTATGTTTTCTTTGCAGCTCAGTCAAAGTTGGTTTGTTCACATCAGCCAATCGTAGCCTGGGTTGGTGGTGATGTAATTTTGCCATGTCACCTTGAACCTGCACTTAGTGCAAGTTCTGAGATCGTGGTGTGGACCAAACCTGGTTTGGACCGAAAGTACATCTATGTTCACCAAGATGGACGACTGATGTACCAGAGTAAAAATCCATCTTATCATTCCCGAACAGCTATGTTTGAGGATGAACTGAGTAAAGGAAACGTCTCTCTGCAAATCTTCAATGTGGAAATCTCTGATGCAGGAAAATACTCCTGTTTCCTTCGATCACTGCAGAAAGAAGCTTCCATCCAACTCATTGTTGGTGAGTGAGACTTAAGCTTAATATAAATATTAATAATAGTCCTTTTGTTTTTATCATATCTTTAAAGTCAGAAATCGAAAAGCATGTAGCCCTAACTCTCTTCCATATCACATGTTCTATTAGCAGTGTAGTGAATGAAAGGCACAAATGTACAGAGCCCTGTAAGAACCATTGAATTAAAAATAAATATTCTTCACTAAAAGATGAGCTAAGAACAGTTTCCAACTTCGACTTTTTGGATGGTTCATTGAGAAAACCAGAGGGTTTGATGTGGTTTGGCATGGGCGGGAATGGAGCCTGAAGGCATGTTGTATGTTCCCAGGTACGTTTGCACCAATCATTGACCTACAAAGAAGCACTGGCAGTTACAACAGAAGCTCCAGGCATGCCCGAACGCTAGGCGTGCAGTGAGAAGAGACTGTTCACTTGAAATTACTTTTCGTTCGTAACAATTGCTACAAACAATGATGCTGAAAAGGTTAGCATATATACTGCTAGTTTTCTTCATTAAAAGAAAAACAAAGAACAGCACAAGGAGCCTGCCCTTTCGAAATTGTTCCAATGATGGAACCATTGATGGTTGTGTGTAACTGATGGTTCTGCGTAACTGGCATCTCTGTGTCGGGAGCCCCTATTGGAACCGGCTGCCATAGTTTTTGAAAGTGTGCAAAAGGTGGCGCTGGCATCTTGGTGCCAAAGCCCCTACTGAACCCAGTTGCTGTGGTTGTAGTGTACAGCTGGGGGCGCAGGGTGCTGATGACTATGTAGTTTGTCCTGTATGATAATGCTGGTGCTGTTGCTGTAAACCCTGAGGCTCAAAATTCTGGTGCTGGCTGACTCCCGTTTTGCTTTTGGTGCTGACCTTTCTGCTGTCTTGAGCTGGAGTTTATATGTGAACTGTTCCTTTAACAGTGGTGCTGCAGTCGTGGTGTGTGTGATTGCGTCCCCATGGGGTTGACAGAGCCGTGGGTATGACATGCGTTGAAAAGTTTGCTGGATTGTTTTTTTCTGTGAGACAGAATTATTTTATCTTTAAGCATTTTGTGAAGAGTGGCATATAGTCCGTTTTTAAATTGTATATGAAGACTGGTTGACACGGGACCTCGCTGGAGTGTGGTAATGCTGCGCTCTGCTG
Organism: Micropterus salmoides; assembly: GCF_014851395.1. Classification (NCBI taxonomy): domain Eukaryota; kingdom Metazoa; phylum Chordata; class Actinopteri; order Centrarchiformes; family Centrarchidae; genus Micropterus; species Micropterus salmoides. The sequence goes on along the minus strand of NW_024044403.1, from coordinate 42,674 downwards.
CTTGTTTTGAGGCGGAGGATTCATCATGTGAAATGTTCTTCAATGTTGAGGAGAGATGAACCATGTAAGATATTAAGTTAAAGCTGGACTCACCACCTTCCTGGCTGGTATTAAGACTGTGGAGTCATGGAGGCGAACAGTCCAGCTTCTAATGCTGGGTCTGCTGCGTTAATGGAAAAGTTGAAAATGATTGTTGTGAGTCCGTCCAAATGATTGAGGATATATATGGTGTCCGATTGGGGATAGCAAGATTGAGTCCATTCTCAATAAAAAGTAAGTGGATGAATGAAGTCGCTTTTAATAATTTTCAATATGGCATGGTAGCGTTAACTTAGCATTAATTTATACATGTTTTATCTAAAGCCAATGTTCTAAATTCCTCCTCAGGTGCTGTCTCCTCGCCCATCATACAGGTTGTCTCAGATAACAGTGACAGTGTGGTGTTTCAGTGTGAGTCTGAAGGCTGGTATCCAGAGCCTGAGGTGTTTTGGCTGGACGGTGAGGGAAACCTCCTCTCTGCTGGACCTACAGAGACAGTCAGAGGTCCTGATGACCTCTATACTGTCAGCAGCAGAGTGACTGTGGAGAAGAGACACAGCAACAGCTTCACCTGTAGAGTCCAACAGAAGGACATCAACCAGACCAGAGACACTCACATCCATGTTACAGGTTAGAAAGAGTTTTGTATAAATTATACAAAATACCACTGTTTTGTTTAAACTGTTAGTGTAAACTGTAGCTTGATTAAAAAGCGTCATGCTGTTCTGGTTTGTGTCATTTCAGCTGGTTTCTTCAATGATCAGAATTGTTGGTATTGCATTTGGAGCATCATCATAAGTCTTGGAATTGCCGTCTTAGTGTTTATTATCGCATGGATAAATAGACCGTAACGTAAGTCACATGTTAATTTTCATTTTTCTGTTACTGTCAGAGCTCATGGTTGTCTATATAATGAAATGTAGAGGTGAATTTGAATAGATTATATAACATATCCATGATTTAACATTAAAATATACTTTGATATAATGTAGGCAAAATGAAAAACAGAATAGTAAATATAAAATGTGGTGCAGAGGTAGCACTCGTCCAACACCACAGAGTACTGGATACCTTATATCCTGCTTTAGGTTTGTTCAGTACAATTGTCAGTGTTCCCACCTGTATGTCTTTGTCAGTGCACAAACCTAGAGAATTGGAAAATAGAGAACCAGGGGTGGTTTAAGTGATTTGGAGGCCCTGAGCAAAGAAGAAGTTGGTGAAATCTGAACTGCAGAACCCTACTGATTTCACTGGCAAAAATATGCAATTAGTGGCTAGTAACAAAAAAATGATTACTAGTAAAACAGGAATTGTTACTTGTAACTACTAAATAAGTATGGGTAGCTTTTAAATAGCTACTAGTAAGTTTTAAAGACTAAAGTGGCATCAACAAAGAGATCTATTTCTCAATCTATGCCTTCCTCTGGTGGTCAAACTGATCTTAGGCTTTATTCTCTCCTGCGCTTTAACACAGTTTAACGTCTCATATTGAATGATAATGTCATTATTTAGTGTCTCTGAATAATCCTAAATCCTAATAATTTAAAATAATAATACTATTACAATTAACATTCAAAGCTCTCCACAATATGTCTCCTATATGTCATTGACCTCATTCAGACCTGCACTCCATCTCGTTCCCTGCGGTCTTCCACGATAGATCTCTTGGCTCTACCGCACATCAACCTCAGTACAGTGGGTGCTAGGGTCTTCTCCTGCACTGTACCCAAACTCTGGAGCTCTCTTCCCACCCACATCTGTATAGTGGAGTCTATTACACAATTCAAAACTGCTCTCAAAACTCATCTTTTCAAACTAGCATACTCACTGTAATAATGTGACACAGATTTTCATTCACATCACAACATGTAAATGTATACTGTTTGGAGTGTTGATGTCCCATTGTCTGTATCTTTAAATGTGTTTATATTTAATATTGGCAGCTTCCCTTTAAATATTAGTACTTTTCTTTTAAAGTCACATTTAACAAAACCACAATAACATGAGGTTCGAGATCAAAACTGTAATCAATCAATCCCCATCCTGTCAGAATCGGCCAAATCTGATGTTTATATGAGCAGCAGCTCCAGATTTCAGTCTGTGCCATTTTCCCTCTTTTCTGGACATCTTACGTGATTCATAAAATGTCCAGGGGTACACTGAAGGTCAAGCGGTCACCTGATTGTGCGGTAAGTCATGAAATCCACCGTGGTGCATCGTGTGAACTTTCCGACGGATCTCTCTTCCACAGGCGTGTCGACTTTGATCTGCCGCATGTGCATGTTTCTGCCATTCTGGTGGTTGGCCAGGATCATGAAGGTGCTGATCGGTTCCTTTGTTCGCTAAAACACACACAAACACAAACATACACACACATTGGTGCTAATCGAATCTGCAACTTCCTGCCATAAAACACAAACACTTCACACAATGTCCCATGTAAAACAAGGAAGGGCATGATTTTAATTAGTTTTCTTCTAGTAGATACTGATAGGATTCAGATTCAGTACTGATAAGAAAACTTTTTTTCAGTAACTTACTTTAAGAAATATAAAAGTGTTTTTAATTTAAGAAATGTTCTAAAATGTTAAATGCTGTTTGAACACAAAAAGCCCTAGAAGAACTATAAAAGTGGCAAAGTTTTGATTGTAATCAGGAACGCTCAGATCAAGGAATACACAAACATTTAAACTGACTGTACTTGCTTGATACCACAGACACATTTTAGTCAGTACCAAAAAAGTGTTAAGTTCAAATGAAAAATCATAAAAATTTATGTCACAGGTTTTCCACTGTAAAGATCGTAATGTTTTAATATCAAAGTGATGGCAGCTAAACTCAAGTCTTCAAGTGCGGGTGTTTAAAGGGTCAGACAAGGAGGACAAGGGTCACAAGCGCCACATTCAAGGTAATTGTGATTTATAAAGCGAAATCAGCGTAGGACTTCCTGTGTTTTGTACGTACGCAACTTTCCTACGCACAGTTTTATAAATGAAACCCCAGGACTGGTATATGTGGTGAGCGGCTGATGAAGAAGGTGAGAACTGGTGAGCAGGTGCTGGAAACATGTACAAAGGAGACGAAAACTAAGGGAAGTTACCAAAAGCAAAGTCACAGAACAGGCAGAGAGGAAATGTTGTTCCCTAGTGGTTAGGACTATAAAGGTTGAAGTTCTAACAATCATAAATCACTCCCTGATTTCCCAGAGCCACTGAAACCTGCACTTCAGAAACCTCTCATAAAGAAAGATAACTTGGATCACTTAGTACTTTATTTTTTGAGTAAAATCCTGGAGGAGCCACTACTGTATACAGACAGCTAACTGATTGCTAAATTTCAACTGTATATTTGAGAGGTTTCAGCATGGCTTTTGTTCTCTCCATAGTTCTGAGACAGCACTAGTTAATGTAGTAAATTACCTGAGAGGGAACATAGACAATAATAAACTCTATATTAGTTTTATTAGGTTTAAGCACCACATTTGACAAAGCAGATGGCATACTCAGATTGCAGAACTGTATTGGACTCACTGGCTCAGTCTTGTTTAGGCTTAAATGTCTGAGAGAGAATTTCTGGTATCCCTTGGTGACTATTCCTCAGCCAACACTAAGGTAACATTTGGCGTTCCTCAAGGCTTTGGGGGGCCTGTGTTGTTCAGTCTCTATATGCTGCTACTGGGAAACATCATTAGAGAACATGGGATGAACTTTCACAGCTATGCTGATGATACACACAATTACACCTGTCTCTCAGTGCATTGATCATATCAATTTATGTGTGTCGCATAACTTCCTGCAACTGAACAAACAAAAGACAGAGGTTTTAATCATTGGTGAAAAGGCCCAGAGAGATTTATTTTGCACCACCTTGAAATCTCCTAAAATAAAGTTTTGCCGTGGTCTTAGACACTTAAATTTAACATCATTAAAAATGTGTTTTACCATCTCAGGAACATCTCTAAGGGCCCGTGTCCACCAAAGCATTTTTTTTCTAGTCTAGTTAGATTTTTTTTTAAATAGTTCCGTCCTCTTCTGATTTGGGATTATAAGCAGTAAGCCACTTGCATTCTCCTTTTCTGTGTTACTGTCAGGGCCTTTTTTGGCTGTAGCGATACTTAGGGGTTGATACCAAAGCATCAGTGGATTACAGTATATAGCGCAATGTTCATGATATACAGTATATACTTTCGATATGATGTAGGCAAAATAATAAAAACGGAATAGTAAATATAAAATGTGATGCAGAGGTAGCACTCGTCCAACACCACAGAGTGCTGGATACCTTGTATCCTGCTTTAGGTTTGTTCAGTAAAATTGTCAGTGTTCCCACCTGCATGTCTTTGTCAGTGCACCAGTGACTCTTACTGGTTGGTCTGGGAGCCTGTTACAGAGGAGGGGCCGATCATTGGAACAAGAACATCCACCATAATATGAAGAAGAAAATAAAGAAGTGGCACTCGTCTCAGATGTTTTGTTCCTCATATTAGAATGAAAACTTTAATGTTGTACCTGTAATGCAAAATGTCTTTTCTCCTGTCATTTTGATGTAAAATATTTTCAGCTCAACCATCATATTTCTGTTCTGCTACATTAGTTTCTCATTTTCACTATTTGAACACAGAATGTTTTAACCAACCGATTTCTTCTTCTTTTTGCACACAGGGATCAAAAAGATTCTGAATGGGTAATGCAGACTTCAAAAGTCTATAGTGAAAAAGGAAATAAACAAGATTAAGGCTGACGGTCTCAAGTTGTCCAAATTGAGAAAAGGAACAGAGAGCAGCTGGGGAACGAAGAGAGGGTGCAGATCAACAGAGAGGAAAGAAGAGAGAAAGAACAAGCAAATCAACTATGAAAGACAGAGAAACCACTAAAAAACAAACATGTTATTAGCATTACAGAAAAAAAGACAAACAAAGAACAGTGAGGGAAAATGTAGAAGATCGAGGAACTGGGGAGGACACTTCAGTCAGTGAAGACGATGGACAGAAATAAGATGCCCTCATGATACAGCAGGAAGAACTGTGGAGATGAACCTGAACTTCAGGAAGAGCAACACAGAGACAGCTGACAGTTTATAACACAATGCATGCTGCAAATTTATGTTTGGTCTCATGACCTTTTATTTCAATTTGGTCCTCGTTGATTGTTATTTTGTTTTTTACGTGCTGACAAAGTGATGTGACATAAGTTTTTGTTTGAAAGGTGTGTGCACGGCATCGTGTTGAATATAATTTTTTTGCCATGAAAGGAAGTTGTTGTAATTTGACTTTCCATGGTCAGATCTGCACCAAACTTTACTTGATTAGATTCCCGGCCTGCAGACAAATAGGCCTACATGAAAAGTAGAAGTCATTGTCATTGTGCCACCAGGAAGTAAGCGTCACGTGACAATAACCATTTGATTTAGATTTTTACAGTGTGGTCCACACTTGATGTACTGGAACCTAAATTTTAAATAGGTGTCCTCTAACACCAAGTAGGCAATGGTGCCGCCAGGGAGTGACCACCCCAGTTGCCCCCCCCCTCGCAAGGAGCATATGCATAAAATGCTATATACTGTTTATATTATGTAACCCCTTGGTTTGAGTTAACAGGTGAATAGCAGCATGAAAGTGTTCTCATATTAGGCTCTGTCACTTTACACCTCTGACCCTGAGGTGTGATGTTTATTTTAGGAGAGGCCTCCGATTCATCCATGTAGATGGCAATCACGTTTCTAAAATTGTGACTGGTTAAGGGGCGGGACTAACACGCATTGCAGAGCAGAGTACACTGGTGTTGTGCCAATGTATGTGTTTTCTGCGGAGGCAGCAACAAGCTGCAGAAGAAAGAAAAGTCTAATTTAATTTATGTAGAGAGACAGTTAGTAGCCTGGCTAGTTTATAATAAGTTTGTCACACTGCTACACAGTTTTGTGTATTGTACTGTGTGTGAGAGCTAATAGTCTGCAGATAGCAACAGGTTAGCACCATCGGTAACAGCAAGCTAACGTCATACGAACACTGGAGCTCCTGACAGCGTGGTGTGTGACCGGCTGTTAACATTATGCTTCGAGGGAGACCGTCCTGTGCCTGTTTTCATCTTCATCTTTCTGAGAGGATTCCAAAACATGAGAACAGCGGGAGTCATCTGGACGATGCTGTGAAACTGTGCTCAATGTTACTTACGCCCAACAGGCGCTCCAGTGAGTAGCACAACAAACACTGTGGGGCCACAGCGAGTTGGCGGACTGTCTGAAAAACTTCAGTCACCCAGAAGTTTGCCCAGAGGAAAAAACGCCGGGCTTCATGCTGAAATGATCAAATAACTGCAACTGACCTTTTGTATCTGCCATCTGCTGTGTTTATTGTGTATTGAAAGCTGTCCTGGCTGCAGTTTTGGTGAAGGTGAACTGATCACTAATGATCTGTGTATGTCTGATAAGTTACATGAAATAAAGACTATTGTAATTGAGGCACCTTTGCCAATGTGACGTCCATCAGTCTACCAACAGTAGCCCGCCTTTTGAAGAGGCTCCAGGTATCAGTGAAACAAATACTTAGTGCCTTTTGAGAGAAACAATGACCAGTTGAAACAACTGAGGGACGTTACAGGTACAGCACTATATCCATCCATCCATCCATCGTCCACCCCCTATATCCTGCGTACAGGGTCGCTGGAGCCAATCCCAGCTGACATCGACCTGGACAGGTCGCCAGTCCATCGCAGGGCTACACATACACAAACAACCACTCACGCTCACCAATCAACGTAGCCCATGTGTCTTCGGATGGTGGTAGGAAGCCGGAGCACCCGGAGAGAACCCACACAGACACGGGGAGAACATGCAAAGGCCGGGGAAACCGAGGTTTGAACCCACAACCTACTTGCTGTGAGGCGACAGTGCTAACCACTGCATTGCAGTGGTTGAGTGGACTTTATCAGTTTTACATTTGTTTTTCAGTGCTGCTCCACTGAGGCGCGCTGCGTGCTAATAACAATGTAACGAGGTCTCCCGCAGAATGTAACAGACTAAAAGGTTTGTATTTGGACTAGAAATGTGCTAAAGTAAAAGGTAAAAGTTAAAAGTAAAATACAAATCTAGAAATAAAACTATGTAAGCACAGTAACAAAATACTTTCCACCATAATAAATAAATGTTACCAGGTATCACTGTTGAGTGTCTCTGAATTATATAGTGAATGCAGAGCGAACACAAACTGTTTCACTTCCTCTGCCCTCCTTCCTCTCTATACAGCTAAACAACCACAACAACTTCCACACACCATCAGAGGCATGCACAGATCAGTCAGCATTCATCATCATCATCATCATCATCTAGCATAACAGTGTACCTTCAACTTATACAAGTGATTTAATGCTGCCACTTTTGAATGAACATCTGACACAAGCTTGAAGCTGTGGAACTAGAAATAATTTCAACATATTAAAAGTTCAGGCTATAAATAAATATAGAAATTATTGTGGGTCTTGTTCAATTTGTAGCACTTTCAACATGATTAGTAGTGATTAGAAGTATATTGTGAGTATTCTTGTTTTTTTGTCTTCTGATGCTGAGGCGCACATGAGTTTAGCTGCTGTCATTTTGATTCACCATCGGTCATCATAGCCTACTGAGCAAAACCCAACACATTGGTAGATATTAGCCCAAGATCAGGGCTGCCACACAGAAGGAATGAACCCACTGAGCACAACAGGCACGGGTGACGAAAGTTTATTTAGCTTACACTAGGTAATTCACAGGCAAAAGTACAGAGTCTAAAGGCTGGTAGCTTGGTCAGAAAAACACAGGTTTGATACAAAGGGAAACAAAACTCTAGGAATACGCTGGAACACTGTTGCTGGGAACTAGTAGATCTAGCAACTATTGCAGTGGAGGTGTGGGTATATCATGTTGCTTTCAGCCTTTTAATCTCTTGCCAAAAAGCTGCTTTTCTTCTGCCACAATCTTTCAGCCATGGATCATTGTTTTCTTGGCAGAACAATTACAGACAGCTAACTAATCACTTTTAAAGATTAAATCAGTAGTAGTAGTATGAGAGCAGCAGGCAGGAGGAGCGAGGAGATGCAGCTGGGGATTGTGCAGAAGTATCGTGAGAGGGGAGGAACCTGAAGCTCAGCCAAAAAACAAGTTAAGAGCACAAAACAACGATCACAAAGAAACACCAGAGAACTGAAGAGTCATTCCACAACAAAGGCGGAACAATCTGTGACAAAAGAGCAGAGAGATGATGCGCTGATAGAAGACAGATGTAAAGATGAGACAGGTGCCAGGAGAGGTCATGCCCACAACACACAGACACACAGACAGACAGTGAGGTTTTCTCAGCTGAGGAATGTCATGTTTACATGTTTATCAAGCGGTAACAGCACAACATCATATTCGTCATTCTGCAGGTGAGAGTTGCTTTTTAAAGTAAAACTTATATTATAGTATATTGTTGGATACTGTGGTGTATTTGGGATGTTTGATGCATGATAGTTTTGTCGTAATTCTAAAAGCATGATTAGCGTAAAGTGTGTTAAGAAAGATTGCTGACTCTCGTATAAACTCAAGAAATTAATGTGCAGCTTTAAACAATTGTTTACTCTTTGTCTCAGTTTCTGTGTATGAAAATGTGTTGATCCAGATTGAATGGGGTTCTGTTGCTCTGCAGACAAATTCTTTATGTTGGATCATTGAAGTCTACATCTTACTCATTGATCTAGTTGTGCGCCTCTCACTCCTCTTTCTGGACTGGTTAGAGCCAGTTTACTCTGTTCTGTGAAGGGAGTAGTAGACAGCATTGTACAAGATGTTCAGTTTCAGTTTCTTGCGTGGAATAGCTTCATTTCTCAGAACAAGAATAGACTGATGAGCAAGCAGAAAAAAATTTTGTTGCTTCTTTAATCAGCACAACATCTGTGTGAAAGAGAGAGAGAGAGGCAGTGTTATATAAATCACAAAATACATTTGTGAATCCTGTGTGTATGTCAACACCTAACAAAAAGCATAAAAAGCATAAGGTTCCCTTCAGTCTAAAGGTTTAGGCCAGTCTAAATAGATGCATTGCTTTGTAAGTCATAACACATGCATGCGGTCTTCAATCAGATTACACCGTCTACCCTGTTGAAAAAAAGTAAGTAAAGACATGTATTTGTGTCTCGTTCATGAAAACAACCAGAAAAGGCTTTTCTGTATTAAAATTTTTGTTTTTGTTTTTCAGGGCTCCAGGATGCTGCATCCAAAGACAGAGTCCAGTGAGAAAGTCTCCTCCAGGACCTGCAGTGTTTTGCTGTTCATCATTCTTCTAATACAGTCCGTTGGAGGTAATTTCAAAGAAAAACACTTCAGTAATCATGCTGATGATGTATTCTGACCAAAACAAAAAACCTCCAATCCCTCATATCCATTTCTGTAACAATGACTTCATCAGAGGAGGCGATAAAAATCAATGACACTGTAATCATTCACATCAAAACCACTGCATCAGTTTATTGGCACTACAATACATTTATTATAAAATCAGTCTACAGTCACACTGGTAGCACTGTGAGGTTAATGCTATCTTAATGCTAATGTCAGTATGCTAACATGCTCATAATGACAATGATTTGAAGCAGATATAAATTTGACCTTGTTCACCTTTTTAGTTTAGTGTGTTAGCATGATTTTAATCGTTAATTTGAAGTAAACAGAAAGCACAGCTGGGGCTGATAGGAGTCTCATTAGTTCTGCAGGTATTTGGTCATAAAGTATTGGACAAATTAAAGTTGGGACTGATGGTGACGCTAGAGGAAAAGTCAGAAGGATCAATACTCTTGAACCATGAATATCTGTGCAATATTTAATGGGAATCCAAACCTTCTCAAAGTGGTGGACCAACGTTGCCATCCCTAAAAACTCCACTGAATCCAAATTTCTTTGCATTGCTGTACTTCACCCTGTTACAGGACTGTTTATAAAATGGTGGTAGGAACATTTTCTCTCAGTCTGATACTTTCTGAGACTTTTTATGGTTAGATAATGTCACAGGGTCACAGGCTGACTCAGAAAAAACTGCGGTCAACAAGAAAAGTAGAAAGCGAAAACAACAATGTGAAGGAAATTCTTGTAAGTCCACTCTTCTGCAAGATGAAGGTTTTCAGGAAATTTAGCATTGTTTGCTCTATATGTGTTGCCATCCTACTGGATGCTTAACTGCTTTACCTAAGTCACATTGACAACTAGAGGTCACATGTGTTGCACACTAAGTGGAGAAACATCTAAGACTGAAAACATAGATCAAATCTGGCCTCTGCCCCTACATAAAAGCCATTCCTATCAGGGCAGCTGTCTTGTTTACTGTAATTATGCCAAGACGGCAGACTGTATTTGACTTCTAGATCTGACAGTGACCCTCGAGCATGACATGTAAATGACCCATGGCTCATCTATTGCCACAGAACCATAGACTGTACAGAACTCCACAAAAGACAATTCCCTCTCAAACAAGACTTTTCCAGCTTCATGTTAAACACCATAATGCTGCCCTACACTATAAATGTGCTTGAAGCTCAAAATATTTATGACTTTTAGGATTTTGATCTTTTCCATGTTTTAATGCAGCTCTGAGACATTTAATCGATTATTATATATAAAAAAAAGTCACATTGATGACATATTATAACTTTGCTCATGTTTGTACTTTTATTTACTTTGCAGCTCAGTCAGAGTTGACTTGTTCACATAAACCAATCGTAGCCCTGGCTGGTGATGATGTCATTTTACCATGTCACCTTGAACCTGCAGTCAGCGCCAGTTCTGAGACAGTGGTGTGGACCAAACCTGGTTTGGAGCCAGAGTACATCCATGTTCACCAAGATGGACGACTGATATTTCAGAGGCAAAACCCGTCTTATCATTTCCGAACAGCTCTGTTTGTGGATGAACTGATTAAAGGAAACGTCTTCCTAAAACTCTCCAGTGTGAAAATCTCTGATGCAGGAAAATACTTTTGTTTCCTTCAATCAATGCAGAAGGAAATTTCCATCCAGCTCACTGTTGGTGAGTCAGACTGCAGCTTTATTCACTTAGTAATAAAATATTCTGTGATGCACTGCTTTTATCATACAGAATAGAGTTTCAGGGCCACATGTGATAAAAATGTATTTGAGTTCTGAATTTAAACTAAAGACTCAAATAACCCGTGGCCCTAATACTCTTCCACAGCATGTTCGACTAACATGTGTACAAAAGGCAGTTGAGCAATTTATTATAAGTACCCAGCTTTGATAAAACACAAATCAACAAAGTAAAAGAGGAACACTTCAAAATGCAAAATCCGAGTAAAATTAACATTTACTGGCAATAAACATTAAAGGTGCCCTTGTCTCTTGGCACATTACTGCCACCTGTAGATCAGTGGAACAAAAAGTGCATTTGACTTCATGCAACAGTTTGCAGTGCTGACTTTACGTGATGTTTGTCTGGTTAGAAATTGTGTCCGACTTTCGCCCACACTGCAAAACTTCACCATGTCACATGACATTGAAATCTCAGCTCATCATACTGCAAAACTCATGCAAGATGTCTCTCTCTTTCACAAAGGATGTAGAAAGGCTTGCACAGTAAGCTATTTCCATTATATTGTATTATTGTATTCTACAGTGGATTTGGATTTTTTTGTTGATTAATTAAGCCAAATGTAACTCAGCTGTCCCCTTCATTTAATTGTGATTTTATCTGAACAGTGTTCAAAGGAAAAAAGAAACTACAGGCAGAAGAAGATGAAGTGAAGGAAACTTTTAAAGGTTTAACACTGTTTGATCATTTGGTACTACATTTAGCTAAATTATTGTTTTTGTGTGTGAGCAGGAAGTGTGGGAAGTTTTGATTAGCTCGTTTTATATTGGAGCTATTTTTTCAACTATTCTGCCAATACTTTTTGTTCTTCTGTACTTTTATCTGTCTTTTGTCAATTAACCAACCCTCTAGCTTATTTTGTTGTCTTGAAATCATTGCTGAATCACATAAGCAATTTGATGTGCTGTGGATTTAATGAGGTCAGAGAGGTTTGGTCATTTGAGAAACTGAGCTCAAAGGCCCAATGGTTCTTAGCTGAAAAAAGATTGCATTGGGTTTGAATATGCATCAGTGCTTTTCAATATAGTGTGGAATGGGTGAAATGTTACTAAGGAACATTTAGCATGTGGATAATTACCTGCTTCATAAATAATTCAACTTTCAAGGCAGACTAATCTTTGGTAGTTTGCCTCTGAGTGATTGTCTCCATATGCTGCGATTACTGTTAATGAAATAGAGCTTGTAATTATTATTCAGCTGTTTAGCACACCACTACCCTTCTCATGGGGCGGCTGTGCAGCTGTGGCTCAGGAGGTAGAGCAGGTTGGCCGTTGATTGGAAGGTTGGCGGTTCAATCCCTGGCTCCCTCTGGTTGCATGTTGAAGTTTACTGAACCCCGAATTGCCCCTGGCGGCTATTCCGGCAGTTTATGAGTGAGTGTGAATGTTAGTTTCCTTTTTTGAGCACTTAGCTCAGTGTATGAATGTGTTTCACTGGGGAATGCAGATGTAGTGTAAAAGCGCTTTGAGTGGTCGAAAAGACTAGAAAGGCGCTATACAAGTACGGAGCATTTACATTCGTGGGTAACGTAACAGATAAAATCATTGATTCCTAGTGAGAAAGTCTCCTATTAACTTTCCACCACGCAGTGCAGTGACTCGACTAACAGCAAACACACACACACACACAAAATTAATGGATTGATTAATAAATCAATTGTAAAGAGAGTTTGCTGAGAAAGAAACTGAAAAAAAAAAATTGCTTCCTGAGTAAAGGCACATGTACTTGTGCGAAAGAGATCAGACTCAGAGTAAGACTCAATAGTAAACAGGTCAACATAAAGAAACATACAGAAATAAACAACAATGCTAACCAGACCACAGGGCCATTATGTGTCTGTGAAAGTCTGACTTGAAACATGAGGCTCTGTAGTGTTGTATTCTACAGTAATAAAAACCCTAAAGAATATCTGAACCTGCCTTTATTTTCATCATCTTGGTTACTCACATTTACACTTGTACTCGATTCACACATAGCAATGTGGATTACTGTTTGAATGGCACTGACTAACCAATAACAGTCTCTCTCCAAGCAACTTCTACTATTTGGCAGCTGAAACTCTGCTTTACTTACAAAGTTGTTCAATGCAAATTAATCTGAACAAAACCCAGGTAGTTCTTGAATGCCATGGCTAGCTAGCTTGCTAACAAAATGCTACATGTAAATAAGACAATCTGGAGCCTTTGGAAGATTTATCGTGAACACGATATTTCAGGAACGCCTTGTGGGAATGTGTTCAAATGTGGCACAAATGTCCACTTGGACTGAAGGATGAACTGATTAGAGTTTGGTGGTCAAAGGTCAACTTCACTGTGACACCCTAAAGTCCTTTTTTGGCCACACCATAACTCAGGAACTCAGGAAGGGGAGATTGTGTCCACATTTTGTAGTTTCACAGGACAATGAGTAGGTGATACTTGTGAGTGAAAGGTCATTGTGACCCCAAAATATTGTTTTAGCCATCACTTAAGAATGAATTGTACAACATTGCAGATTTCATAGACGTTGACTGGGACGACACCATGAGTAAACAATAACTGGTACAATATGGGCTTTCCTTCATCTAAGCCATTCTGCATTTGAGGATCATCGGAATCATGTGACTGCAACAATGTATTGGAGCGAATCCAGCGTTTTGCGTGGCTTGATTACATACAAAGTCAATGCAAAGATGCAAATTCGCTCCGGGCAGTGCGGAAGATGCGTTTGTTGCAACATTCGTTGGTTTGCTAGAGTTCAAATTTTTCAACTTGAGTGACAAATTCGCACGACACTATGTTTTGTAAGCCTATCAGTGGTGAGATTGTCCAGACGTCACAGACGGCTTCAGAGCATTGTTTGGAGAGGACCACCCAGAGCAGAGGAGTGAAAAGCCCATGGCCGACGGAGACCAGCTAAACTACGGGTAATTGTAGAAGAAAGAGCCGGGAGCAGCGCCGCAGCTTTTGGACAAATAAACACCTGTAGTCCATCTGGATTATGCTCTGACAACTATGCCATTTACTAGAGGTTAGGAGCTCAGAGTTAACTGCTTTTATTAAATTAGCTTTTTACTTTAGTTTTTGGGATTACAAGCTTCTCAGCAGCTAGCTTCCATGCACCCTCTTCTACTACTACTTCATATTTATATAAAAACCAGACAAAACTGTGCATTGCTGGGAGAAAAGAAAGCGAGGAAGTTACCTGGTGAGTTCATAAAATAAGTGTGTAATTTTATTCCAGCTATTGTTTTACTTTACTGTGAACAAATTAGCCTAGCTCTGATCGATCTGAACTCCATTCAGAAAACAAACATTTAACAAAGTTGTTGTCCTGCTGACTTGCTGACAGACCTGACAAAGCATGAATTCATATGTTTAACAAATCTGCACCATGTTGTAGTTATTTTGGCATCAGTTTGATACGTTTATTGCAATTAAACAGCAAAATGTTTACTTTGGGTTCAAACAGCTGCAATAATGGTGAGTTGTATTTATTCATTTATCGCGTTGTGTGTGAACACTTGGCAGTGATAAAACCTACATGAGGAAAGCGTTGCGAGGATTAAATTTGCGTTTTATGTGAACACACCATTAGTGAGTATAAGACTAAGATTCCATCTTTACTCAATAAATGTGTATCTGTTTAGCCAATACATCTATGATAATCCTTCATTAATCAGTTTAACAACAATAATCATTGTCAACAGACATGGATGTAAACTGCATCTTGACCTGTCAATGGAAAGATGCAACCACATGGTGGTACTTCTACTTTATACCAACTGGCAGTTTCTCCCTGCCCTCAGTGTTTGAGCTAATAGGCTTAACACAACCTGGAGCAATCAAACAACTGAATACACCCTAAAAGAAAAAAAAGAAAAGTAAAAAATTTTAAAAAACTTGCAGGGGCAAGGTGGCTGCAGGCGTTAATTCTGGCGACCGCAGTTGCTTTTCTCTGGCTGTACAAAGTTAGAACCGCTTTTTGTCTGATCTCGCAGCATTTGCAAAGACAAATAACAGTGTGAAATGTGGCCAACTCGATGCCGGTGTTTTTATTCCCTGCCCCTGTAGTCACCTGCAGCTCAAGTTTGACTATCAAGTCGGCGAAAATCAACAGGAGTCATCTCGAACGCACCTAATGATAAACCAAACAGGGACCCACTGATAAAATAAACTCACAGCGGTCAAACACACCACAGTGACTTTAAATTCCACATAATAACAGCTGATGGTGATGATTTACTATAAAGGGCAGCAGTGCAGAGAAGAAGACTGTAAATCTTTTATGAGGTAGTAAATACACTTAACATGGTGGTAAAGGTCGACCTTTTCTTTAAAAAGTGTTTTAATATATCCAACGAGGGTTAAAATGAAGGGCAACTGTTTTAATATGAAGGGCAACTGTTTTAATATAGTTTAACAATGATACAAATTAGTGACATTTTATATTATAAGTGTTTTTGATGTAAACCCACTGTACCTCTCTCCTCCTCAGGTGCTGTCTCCTCGCCCATCATACAGGTTGTCTCAGATAACAGTGACAGTGTGGTGTTTCAGTGTGAGTCTGCAGGCTGGTATCCAGAGCCTGAGGTGTTTTGGCTGGACAGTGAGGGAAACCTCCTCTCTGCTGGACCTACAGAGACAGTCAGAGGTCCTGATGACCTCTATACTGTCAGCAGCAGAGTGACTGTGGAGAAGAGACACAGCAACACCTTCACCTGTAGAGTCCAACAGAAGGACATCAACCAGACCAGAGACACACACATCCAGGTTACAGGTTAGAAAGAGTTCTGTAGAAATTAAACATGATGTCTATGTTTTAAACAGTTGAAGTCTAGTTGGATTTAAAAGCATCATGCTGTTCTTTGTTGTATCATTTCAGCTGGTTTCTTCATTGATCATTGTTGTTGCCATTGCATCTGGGGAATCATCATTACTCTTGGAATTGCTGTCTGTGTTTTCATTATTATCAAACGAACAACTTAAACGTAACGTAAGATACATATTCATTTTCCTTTTTTGTGTCACGTTACTTTCAGAGCTCCTGTCACTTATGACTGTATAGTGACATGTAGGGGTTAAATCCGAAGCATCAATAGGTTATACAACACCTTATCACTAATTTAAATTAAAATATATTTTGATATATAGGCAAAATGAAAAGCAGAACAGGAAATATAAAATGTTGTACAGATGGTGCAGAGGTAGCACTCGTCCAACACTGCTTTAAGGACACTGCTTTAGGTGTTCCCACCTGTATGTCTTTGTCAGGAAACAAACAAGTGGCACTTGTCTCAGATGCTTTGTTCCTCATATAGAATGAAAATTTATATGTTGTACCTGTAAAGAAAATGTCTTTTCTCCTGTCATTTAGATGTAAAAATATTTTCAGCTCAACCATCATATTTCTGTTCTGCTGCTTTAGTTTCTCATTTTTACAAATTTTCTTTTCTAAGGAAAAACTACATGAACACAGAAGGTTTTAACAGATTTCTTCTTCTGCTGGCACACAGGGACCAGGAGGAACAAGAAAACTGACGGAAACGAAATTAAGGCCGGCGTTCTCGAGTTGTCCAGATTGAATGGGCTAAAGGAACTGGAGAACCAGGGAGCAACTGGGGAACAAAGAGAGTGCAGACCAACAGAGAGACGAGGAACAAACAAATAAGAAAAGAACAAAGTGAAAATGGAGAAGAGGAACTGGAGAGGACGCTTCAGTCAGTGAAGACGATGGACAGAAATAAGATGCCCTCGTGATACAGCAGGAAGAACTGTGGAGATGAAACCTGAACTTCAGGAAGAGCAACACAGAGACAGCTGACAGTTTATAACACAATGCACGCTGCAAAGCAGTTTTTCATACAATGTGACTTTAAAACAAACTAACAGAGATTATTAAATCTGTAAAAGATAAGCAAATGAACATGTCACCAGTGCAGCAATGTGACTCGACTACAATGAAGCTCTATGGCACAGAGGAAGATAAAAAAAATCAACAGCTTTAGTAACTTTAAAGATGACAATTTATCATCCCCCTCCTATATTGTTATTATTGAAATATTGTTCCTGTATGAGCGGAGAAGATTTGCCTCCTAAAAGCTAAATAAACTATTTAATGCTTTTAGGCTTTTTCCCTCTCCTTTATTGAGTTATACTCCTTTTTTGTGCATGTAATAGGTTTGCAAAGTGAAAAAGCCCAAAGTCCACCCCAAAGGGAGTTCCCATCTCCAACAGAAAAGTCATGCTTGAAAACAACTTATTTGTAGCCTAAACAGGGCATATGTGGTTCTCATAGGACAGCGACACTACAAAAATATAATGATCTTATAAACCATGATGGATTGTTGTATGTTAAACCACCCAATAGAGTAAAAAGGAGGAAAATCTGTTAAATCTTAAACATCTACAGCAGTAAAATGCAACATACACATTAATGCAGCAGGAACATTAATCCAGAAACATCAGATATAATAGTGAAAAACTGACAGGGAACATTTTATTATACTATGAGTGCTTTTAATTTGATACTTTAAGTACAGCAGGAATATTACTACTATTACTAATATAAACCACTTGCATACTTTTAATGCAGGACTTTTACTTGTAGTGGAGTATTTTCACAGTGTAGCCTACTTTTACTACTTTTAGTTCAGTAAATGGTCTGAATATTTGTTCCACCTCTGGTGCTTTTTACCGTGATGATTATCTGAGCAAATACTATGTATAACAAGCTAATAAGATAATTTAAAGCTGAATGGATCAGATGGGTCAGAGTGATTTTCTGGTTGAGTTCAGCACCATGGACAGAGACAGTGGACGACCACCTGTCTGTCCAGCACCTGCTGTTTCTTTCACTGTGAGTTACTGGATCGACTCTATATGGGGTATTTATACATGAGTCTGAATTTTAAAAGCAATGTCACTGTAATTATTCACGTCAAAACTAATTTTTATAAAGTTCTACAATCATTATAAATGAATACGGTCACACTGGTGAGGCTTCACTAACTGTAGTTTGAGCTTAATGGTAAAATGCTAACATGCTCATGTAGACAGTTGAAAACAGGTAACTTTGTGTGACCTGAAAGTCAGTTAAGAGAAGAATATGTATAGAGAGAAAAAACAGACACCCCTTTTTTGGTTGTTCTTTTAATTGATTTCATCAATCACATACTTTTATTTAATTTTGAGTCAACATATGGTTATTTGACAGCCATGCCACTAGAGGGCGCATCACACTTGGGTGATATAGGATAGTATCTCAGGCACGCATGCACTGAAAAAAGTCAACATTGCTGTTGTTCATTTAATGTGTATTGTGAGAGCCATTTGGTTTAATATTTATTATTTCTTGTTGTTAAACCTCACGCCACCAGGGGTAGCCATGGCGCTGTCAATTTGGCTGCGCCAGACTTAATTTAATCAAGGTCCAACAAGGCACAGGTGTTCCGAGACAGAGAGGGGAGCAAACAGGTTTTTGACCGTGCAACTTGCGATGTGGTAGGAGGAATGAAAGTGGGGTTATTGTATTTCCTTTTATATTTATACCTATGATGTACTTGTGTAATGGACACGACATTAGTTTAAAATAAATCCGTACTGGCAACATTGGACATTGAATCTATATTTCACGCGTCATAAATAATAATCATCCAGTCCATATCCCTCAAAGACCTGCTGCGTCTCTCTACATGCTTGCCCTTTCCCTCGGACCACATTCGCTGCAGTGCCTTTCTTCTTTTTTCACTCCATTGCCAGCGGCCTGCGGTGCAATCACTTACACAGAGGCGCATTTTCTAGACTAAGTCAATGGCGCTTCTAGGGACTTTACTATGCGCCTTGTCTGTGTGAGATTTACGAGCAAGCGATCGTTCCGGAGTGAGTACATCTAACAATGTGGATTGCCCGCTGAATTTACCCCTACATGTCACTGTGCAAACACGGCTGGATGAGGACATGAATTTAGCATGCATGCTACCCAGAGACCTACCTAGTCTTCAAAGCCTCTTGGCTTTGAATAATTACTTTGCATTCAATGAGAGATCTCGTTGGGACTTTATGTATGAACTGTCTAAGGAATCGTCATTTAATGTTGCTACACGAAGATTGTTGATTGTTTTACTTATCTGGCAACGTGCAACCTAATCCTGGCCCTGAGTTGCAATGTATTCAGATGCCATCTGATTGTAAATCCTTGTCGATATATCACAATGATTGTGAAAGACATTTGTGGTGATGGTATGATATTTAAGACCAAGCATTGCAGTTCATGATCATTCAGCCATTGAATTTCCTGACACTGAATATTGTTTTATTTTTAAGTCCAGTTGTCAGAGATGATTGTGTCGGTGTTGTTTATTTAGTCTTCTTGGTAAACTTATTGTAAAGTGGTGGGTAGACCACAGCATGCACGTGCAGAGGGGGGTGCAATGGGTGTTTGAGCACCTGACCTAGTACAAGCACAGTTGATCCACATCCAGCTACAGCCAGTACTAGCACAAACCCAGTCCAGACATCTTTAGCAGGTCTCACAGACCCAGGTGAAGTGCAGCCTCAGCCAGTACGAACACAGCCACCATCAGATACATTATGGCTATGGCAGAAATTTGCTTATGGCCACAGGGAAATCAGCACCGGCTGTGCCTACATGTTATACTGTGTTAGTGTGTCTGCATTTCCCTGTTATTTCTCCCCTCCCTCTCTGTCATTGGTATGCCCCTACCCTCCTCTCATCCCCCATCTACCTGTAGTTTCCAGCAAGGCTTTCATCTGTTCACACCATTTTCCAATCATTCCTCTGAGGAGTTGGTCAAACTTCCTAGCAGAGTTAACAGTTGCCATTCTGCAGGTAAGCTGCATTTTAAAGTTAACTTTTATATTAAATGTTGTTTATCAAAAGTTCACAATCTTTGACTGTTCAAACAATAAGATTATTTTGTAAATTTAAAAGCAAATTCGCAATGTTGTTTGTGATCATATATAAAGCCTGTGTGTGTGTGTGTGTATATGTATGTGTGTATATATAAAAGAAATTAATTATTGTATACAAACATTTTTAAAGGTAACTTTGAACACCATTTATAAAGTCCAAACTATTAAAAGGTAAAACTCTGAAAAATTGAGGGAAAGATTGTATTTATACTTCAGGAAGACCCAAATAAAGCAAAAGGATAAAGATACTGCCACCCGAAAGCAAATGTTCTTTACCCGTTTGCATGCAATTTGCATGTGTACTTCATGTC
Source organism: Micropterus salmoides (assembly GCF_014851395.1). Lineage (NCBI taxonomy): Eukaryota > Metazoa > Chordata > Actinopteri > Centrarchiformes > Centrarchidae > Micropterus > Micropterus salmoides. Next base: position 22,306 of record NW_024044403.1, on the reverse strand, counting down.
GGGCAACAACAGGTCACGTTGGAGAGTCGTATGAGTTGCTTTTTAAACTAAAACTGTATAGTAAATGTGGGATATTTTGTAATCTTTGTTGTTAAAACAACACTTTAGAGATGCTGAATTGTAAATGCTCCGTATTTGTATAGCGCCTTTCTAGTCTTTTCAACCACTCAAAGCGCTTTTCTGCATTCACCAGTCACACACATTCATACACTGAGCCTAAGCTCAAACGGAAACTAACATTCACACTCATTCATACACTCATTCATTCGGGGTTCAGCATCTTGCCCAAGGATGACACGCAACCAGGGGGAGCCAGGGATTGAACCGCCGACCTTCCGATTAACGGCCAACCCGCTCTACCTCCTGAGCCACAGCCACCCCATAATTAATTAATAATTAAAAACTTTGTCACACCACACTGAGGCACAATTTAGAATGGCTTGAAATTTTATTAAATTAGAAAATGTTTTAAAGGATACGTCTATTAATACAAAACTCACATCCCCATATAAAGTTTAAGTGTGTTTTAAGTTTTAGTGACATCAAGTGGTGAGGGTTGCGAATTGCATCTCCCCTCTCCTATCCAAGCGAGTTGTATAGCTGCAGTGCCTGAGACAGGACAAAAGACGTTATCTATGAGATAACAGTTTGTCAAGAAATTAGTTTTCTTTAGATATATTAACAAATTACATTTACTTAATTCTTCAGTAAAACCATATGTTGTGAATATTTGTTACTTGTTCATTAATAAACAACAGCCACATCAAGAAATGAAGTGCTACATGATGTCTCATACTCCCGTAATACATTATTTTACAACTTGGGAGGGTTGGCTCATCTGGACTAACATACCAAAGAAAAAGAACACATCCAGTGCATCAAGTATGACCACTGACAGATAACAGGACAGTGTAAGCCTCACTATTTCTGCACCACAATAAACCACATGATACATTAAGCTTACGAAGGCTGGGGAGGATCTAGGCTCCTCTTACTTTGCTTAATATTAGATAAGCAATCTGCAAATCTTACCAAAATGTCTTTTTAATTTTTTAAAATACAACAGAAACAAAGTAGTACTGAAAGCCATAATTTAAGCTTGTGGTAAAATGTGCAACATTTTTAATGGGCATTTAGCATGTGAAAGTATAAATTACACATTTGGTGTACAGTAGTGAAGTAATATCCAATAATGTTCTTTTTAATGTAAATTCTGAAAGTATTCATTATTACTTGATAGGCACACAGTCTTGTTTTATATCACCATTGGCAGTGAAAAAGTAATACGTTTTCCACCAGGGCAGTAAAATGTGAAGTTTAGCTGCTGATCTGAGCTTCCCTGCCGTTACCATTTTAATACGGCACATTTCTGTCCACGTAACAAAGCCATAACAGAGCATCGGAAAATAACTACATGTAACATGTTTTTTCTAACAGGGCAAAGTTTTAGCTGGCTGATAGCTTCCATGCTCTAAGCCAGTGGTTCTTAACCTGGGGGTCGTGACTCCCCTGGGCGAGAATGCTACTATATACACAAAAATAAAAACAAAACGTATAAATAACTAGAAAGACTATAGGAGGAGATAGGTCGGCGGTTCAATCCCTGGCTCCCCCAGGCTGCATGTCGAAGTGTCCTTGGGCAAGATACTGAACCCTGAATTGCCCCTGGCGGCTGTTCCGCCAGTGTATGAATGTGTGTGAATGGTGAATGCAGATGTAGTGTAAAAGTGTTCTGAGTGGTCTAAAAGACTAGAAAGGCGCTATACAAATACAGAGCATAAGTATTTGATACCTACCAACCAGTAAGAATTCCGACTCTCACAGACCTGTTAGTTTTTCTTTAAGAAGCCCTCGTTACCTGTATAAAAGACACCTGTCCACACACTCAAACAGACCCCACCTCTCCACAATGGCCAAGACCAGAGAGCTGTGTAAGGACATCAGGGATAACATTGTAGACCTGCATAAGGCTGGGATGAGCTACAGGGCAATAGGCAAGCAGCTTGCTGAGAAGGCAACAACTGTTGGCGCAATTATTAGAAAATGGAAGAAGTTCATCTCCTTCGGTCTGGGCTCCATGCAAGATCTCACCTCGTGGGGCATCAATGACCATGAGGAAGGTGAGGGATCAGCCCAGAACTACACGGCAGGACCTGGTCAATGACCTGAAGAGAGCTGGGACCACAGTCTCAAAGAAAACCTTTAGTAACACACTACACCGTCATGGATTAAAATCCTGCAGCGCATGCAAGGTTCCCCTGCTCAAGCCAGCGTATGTCCAGGCCCGTCTGAAGTTTGCCAGTGACCATCTAGATGATCCAGAGAAGGAATGGGAGGTCATGTGGTCTGATGAGACAAAAATAGAGCTTTATGGTTTAAACTCCACTCACTGTGTTTGGAGGAAGAAGAAGGCTGAGTACAACCCCAAGAACACCATCCCAACCGTGAAGCATGGAGGTGGAAACATAATTCTTTGGGGATGCTTTTCTGCAAAGGGGACAGGACGACTGCACCGTATTGAGGGGAGGATGGATGGGGCCATGTATCGCAAGATCTTGCCAACAACCTCCTTCCCTCAGTAGAAGCATTGAAGATGGGTCGATGGGTCTTCCAGCATGACGACGACCCGAAACACACAGCCAGGGCAACTAAGAATTGGCTCCGTAAGAAGCATCTCAAGGTCCTGGAGTCTCCAGACCTTTGGCAAGGATTATACTTTCCGCATCCGTGAGTATGCTAGGGTCCGCGTGACGAAAAAATCGTCATCAGAGCGGGTGCGCGTAGGGTGCGCGCCAGGTCTGTGTGGCGACTAGCGCTACCAGGGCAACAACCAAGCTACTGCGCATGTGTGGAGCGTGTCTGCCAAGCTGACTACAGAAGGTAGTATAAACAGAAGTAGCTGGGTCCGCAGTTGTCAGTGTCCGTTCCCGAGTATATTTGAGGCTTTAGTCCTTTGTTTATCAACACACCTCCAGTCTCGGCTCCACACAAGCCAAAAAAAAACCCAACTGGGAGAGGAGTTGGGAGGAGCTCAGGCTGGACTGGTAATCTGGCATACCGGTGGGCCTGCGCACCTTCGGGGGCCGGTGTAACGTAAATTAGGTATTTCTATAACTGTTTTTAAAAAAAAAATGGGTCAACGCCCATAAAGCAAGAACAACAGCGCATTGATTAATTTTCTATACTGACACTGGGCCGGCCCAATCACATCTCTTACTTGCTCCCACCCCCTCTGCTCTCTGTTTCTTGCATCATGCCCCCCCTTCAGAGGGCTGCTGCCAAATGCGTGAAAACAACCAATATGTTTGTTAATGGGGCTGCAGCAGTTTTAACATCGGCTGCAGTACCCCATGTAGAGCAAGCACAGGGACTTGAAGGAGTAAAGGAGAGCTGTGGCCCTGGCCAGGCAGAGGAGGAGGCGAGTGGGGACAAAAGCATTTGTTGAAAATGTTCTGAAAAACTGCTTGCACCAAGAAATGTTAGAAAAGTTAAACAATAAGCTACTGATTACTGCATCATATTCTATTTTATATTCTGAATTGTTACCTGCCACCTGAATTTTGCGCTTCCATGGTGCAGAACGTGTCTCCAGAATGAAGGAAATTAAGTTTTAATCTTCAGGGGGAGGACCCCCAGAACCCCCCATCAACTATTCATTAATACATTTTTTTTTGCATTGGAACAAAGTCTCATCTCCCGACCTGACATTTAGATTATTATTTTTTTCAATAAATGTATTTGTTTGACAGGGAAACTGTGCAAACAGGAATGCATATTAATTTATTTAAAAGGACACTTCCGCTCCAGGAACAGAAAGGGCGTACTTAAGCCCTTTTATGTCTGTGTGTGTGTGTGTGTGTGCCTGGTGGAAATGTTGTTCAATTATTTGACATACAGTCAGCGAGGAAAAACAAAACACACCCCTACTAATTTCTACCTGGAGCTCTGTCAGGTTCATGTCGGTGTTGGTCTGGATCGCATAAATGTCCTGTAAGACAGCAACAAGTTTAAAAACAGAAGGACTGAACTCTCAGATAATATCACGACTTATTTGCATTTGCCCCACAGTGGGACAGTGAAGTACATGGCACACATTTGCAAACAAAACATCGACAAAGACGTTGCCCATGTAAATGGTGAAGGTACTTTACCATTATCACATAGCCTACACATACATGTTGCGAGATTCATCCTCTGCATTTAACCCATCCCTGAAGGGAGCAATGGGCAGCCACTGCACAGTGCCCGGGGACCAACTCCAGATTGAATGCAATGTCTGGTCAAACAGCACTGACTGGAGAACCTACCTAACATGTTTTTAAAAGCAGATAGTGTTTACAGAAAGGATTTGTTAATGTTGTGAAAAATAGTTTGCACCAAAAGATTTTAACTAACAAATTAAAATGCTTTGAGAAAGGTTTATTTTGCACATTTAGAAAAAATGTAATACAATTTTAAATATAGAGGAAACAAATGTACATTGTCCAAAAACAATTATGTGAACTAAAAAACAAACAAGTAGCCTTTGTCACCTGCCAGCTGAGTTTTTTTATTTTCCCTTTTTTATAAATACAGACATTTCCAACAGGAAATCAACCCTTAAATTCTCTGGGGGAGAATTGTTACACTGTTATACATTTTTCACAATGTTTAGGCTAAAGGAAACTTTGATCTCCATTTTGCACACAGAGTCAAAACTATTCTAAAACATTTTAAACTCTGAAAGATTATGAAATAAAAGATGCATGTGTTGATACTTCTCCCTCTACTGAAGTAGTAGGTTGATGAAACAAATTCAAAATACATAGTCCTTAATTCAGTGTTACTATTTTAATTAGTTATCTACATTAGCTGTTAAATATAAATGTAAAAAGTTCTTCTTTTGAATAATTTCTTCAGCAGAAGGTTTGCATGTACTGAGGAGTTGTGTATATAGTGATATTTTATTTCATGCCAGGCAACTACAGCACAACATCACATCAAGAGTGAATTTACAGACTAATAAGCCTTTTGTCTTTTTAAACTTTTGTTTATGACTTTAAGGAGTCCAGGATGCTGCACCCAAAGATAGAGTCCAGTGATGGAGTCTCCTGCAGGACCTGCAGTGTTTTGCTTTTCATCTTTCTTCTAATACAATCTGTTGGAGGTAATTTACACTCCAGTAACACTAGTGTGTGTGTGTGTCTTGGAAAAGAGAAGACATAACTGTAACAGTAACTTATTCAGACAAGGTGATAAAAATCAAATAGGTCCGATATGCTCACAATGACTGATGATTTGTAGCAAATACACTTTTACCTTGTTCACCATCTTAGTTTAGCTAAACACAACTACAATTGAGGCTGATAGGAGTGTCATTAGTTTTGCAGGTATTTGGTCACAAATGAAAGTTTTGACCTGATGGTGGCGCTCTATAGAGGCGCTCAATTCTCTGGGAACCATTAATGTCTGTTCAACATTTAATGGGAACCAATCTAATCTTTTCAAAGTGGTGGAGTGATCGACCATCGTTACCATCTCTAAAACCTCCACTGAATAACATTGACAGCTGGAGTTGACCTCCAGTTGTCAATGTGACTTAAAGCTGCATACTAAGCAGAGACAGTGAGTCTGTAAACAATGAAAAATAAATGAGCCCATATCTCTGGGCAGCTGTCGTGTTTACTGTACACAATAATACTGCCAGGCAAAGTTTGACTTTTAGATCTGACCTTGAGATGTAAATGACCCGTAACTCATCTGTTACCACACATATTCTACTAAAGAACTTTCCCTCACAAACAAGACTTCTCCAACCAAACATGTTAAACACCATACGTGATGGTCTTTACGCTGATTTTAATGCAGCACTGAGGGATGTAACTGATTTTGTTTTGGTATTTAACATTTCATTTCGATGACATAACTTTGCTCATGTTTCTTGTTTGTACTTTTTTCTTTGCAGCTCAGTCAGAGTTGACTTGTTCACATCAACCAGTGGTAGCCCTGGCTGGTGGTGATGTCATTTTACCATGTCACCTTGAACCTGCAGTCAGTGCCAGTTCTGACACAGTGGTGTGGACCAGACCTGGTTTGGAGCCAGAGTACGTCCATGTTCACAAAGATGGACGACTGATATTTCAGAGGCAAAATCCATCTTATCATTATCGTACACGACTGTTTGCGGATGAACTGATGAAAGGAAACGTCTCCCTGAAAATCTTCAGTGTGAAAATCTCTGATGCAGGAAGATACTATTGTTTCCTTGAATCAATGCAGAAGGAAGCCTCCATCCAGCTCACTGTTGGTGAGTCAGACTGGAAAACTAATCGGATGATAATTGTTTATTCAGCCATGTTTAGTCTCCAGAAGTCTTGTTCTTCTTCCTGCCTTTGTTGGTCCAGGTCTGCGTTTCTTGCTACATTACTGCCACCTGTAGATCAGTGGAACAATAGAAGTTTCGCAGACTTGATAGTCTAACGTGAGCTGCAGGGGCGGGGAATAAAAACTGCACCGTCAAGTCAGACACATTCTACCTGCGTGAGCTTACTGTGAGCTGAGATCAATGATTGATCTCGTGGCATTTGCAAGGAAAAATACAGCGAGACCAGGCAAAAGTGTGGTTCCAACTTGGTGCAGCCGGGGAAAAGCAACTGTGGCCGCCAGACTCGCCTCCTGCGAGGTTTTAATGTCATGTGACATGGTGACGTTTTGCAGCGACACAATTTCTAACTAGCATGCCTTATTTCAAGTCCAGCATGCAGCGCTGACTTAACATGATGCATGCTGGAATCATAGACAGTATATTACTGGACGAAGCCACCCCGCTGATTTAAATGGAGAGCAGTGAAGCCAGTTTGGTCATAGGAAATAGGGCTACTTCCTGTTGGCTGCATAAACCAAAGGGTTTTGTCTGACTCTGATCGTCACTGTTTAATCAGCCCGTCTACAAGGCTCATCTGCCAAACACCAACGCATCAACGTCATTGATGGCCAAAGAGCTATTTTAGATTCACAGAGTTTATAATCTAAGCAATACGGTTATTTCTCTCATGTGCGACGTGATGTCACAGGGTTTTGATGTCATTTTTGGGCCTGAGCCCTCCATGCAGGCTTTGGTCGGCTTCACTGTTCGATCTCTGGCTTACCCCTTGGTTAGAAATTGTGGCCGACTTTCACCGGCCATTGCAAAACGTCACCGTGTCACATGACATTAAAACTTTGCGGGAGCAAGGCGGCTTCAGGCGACGAGTCCGGCGGCCGCAGTTGGTTTTCTCTGGCTGCACAAAGTTGGAACCACCGTTTCTCTGATCTCGCAGCATTTGTCTTTGCAAATTCCGCAAGATCAGTGATTGTTCTAAAACATGCTACATCGTGTGCAGTTACTGTCATGCTTCTTGGTGTTGATTAAAGAAGATTATTGAAGAAGAACTTGTAGCCGCTTATTACCCTCAGGCCCGAAGGACAGGAGGACGATACCAATCCAGAAACCACTGTTACACTATGTTAACTTGGTCACAGTAAATTACAACGATGGCCGGAATAAAGTTACAGACACATGTTTTCTGAACTCACCAGGTAGTTCAACCTCCTCGCTTTCTCTTCTCCAAGTAATATCCAGTTTTGTACGGTTTTATATAAATATAAAGTCATAGTCTGACAGAGTTAACGACGCTAACAACAACACTGGAACCGGATGTGCACGGAAGCTAGCTGCTGAGAAGCTCCAGTGAAGATAAATCAATGTTGAAATCCCAAAACTAAAGTAAAAAGCTGATTTAATGAAAGCAGCTAACTCCGAGCTCCTCCTGCGAGTAAACAGTGTAGTTGTCAGAGCCGAATCCGACCGACTACGGGTGTTTATTTGTTCAAAGGTTGCAGCGCTGCTCCCTGCTCCTCTCCCCCAAATTTAGCAACTCTCAGCCGGCCAGCAGATTTTCAATCCCCCGCTCTGCCTGGTCCTCTCCACACAACGCTCTGAAGCCTCGGTGACGTACGGACAATCTCAACACTGATAGGCTATCGCGACTCAGCGTCATGCGAATTCTCATGTTTGGAACTCAAAAGTTCCAAACATTGCTCTAAATTAACTTGAAATGAAATGTCTATTCATGCCATAAAATGTGTTCAAAAAGTGGTGGAAAGACTGAATCTCAACATTTAGGCTACTGAAAACTCGCCTCATACCTGCACCCACATCACAAAAGGTGTGGCTGTAGGATGAAAAGTCTCCGTGGCTTTAACCTAACTGCTAACCTAAAATAAATAGCCTACGTTCATATTAAAATTATTTAAATTTCCCTACCAAACTGCTTATAAAATAATATTCATCTCTAGCACCGGTAAGAAGTGAACTGCTGTTGTGGTACTGAAAACCCAGGGTTAACCTCGAAGTTGCCTCGATAAGCTCAAATCCTGCTTCGTGGTACAGGCCCCTGGTGACAGCAAGGGAATAAAAACATCAGCATTGTGCATCGTGTCAGCTGCAAAAGATAAACCAAACAGGGACCCACTGTCCTAATTCCTCCTCTCTTCTCCTCAGGTGCTGTCTCCTCGCCCATCATACAGGTTGTCTCAGATAACAGCAGCAGTGTGGTGTTACAGTGTGAGTCTGCAGGCTGGTATCCAGAGCCTGAGGTGTTTTGGCTGGACGGTGAGGGAAACCTCCTCTCTGCTGGACCTACAGAGACAGTCAGAGGTCCTGATGACCTCTATACGGTCAGCAGCAGAGTGACTGTGGAGAAGAGACACAGCAACAACTTCACCTGTAGAGTCCAACAGAAGGACGTCAACCAGACCAGAGACACTCACATCCAGGTTACAGGTTAGAAAGAGTTTTGTAGAAATTGTACATAATGTCACTGATTTAAACATTTGAAGTCTAGTTTGATTTAAAAGTGTCATGCTGTTCTATGTTGTATCATTTCAGCTGGTTTCTTCAGGGATCAGTCCTCTTCTGATTGGATTTTGATCATCAACATTCTTCTTTGCATTGCTGCCTCGGTGTTCATTTTATTAACATTTTACATTTACAGTAAGTCACATTTCCCTTTTGTATTTCTGTCAGAGATCGTGATTTCATATTTAAACATACTTTCGATATGATGTAGGCAAAATGGAAAAACAGAATAGTAAATATAAAATGTGGTGCAGAGGTAGCACTCGTCCAACACCACAGAGTGCTGGATACCTTATATCCTGCTTTAGGTTTGTTCAGTAAAATTCCCACCTGTATGTCTTTGTCAGCCTGTTACAGAGGAGGGGGGGGGAACAAGAACATCCACCATAATATGGGGTCTAAGAAGAAGAAAATAAAGAAGTGGCACTTGTCTCAGATGCTTTGTTCCTCATGTTGGAATGAAAACGAAATGCCTTTTCTCCTGTCATTTTGATGTAAAAATATTTTCAGCTCAACCATCATATTTCTGTTCTGCTGCTTTAGTTCCTCCTTTTCACAAGTTTTCTGTTTTAAGGTAAAACTACATGAACACAGAACGTTTTAACAGATTTATTCTTCTGTCGGCACACAGGGACCAGGAGGAACAAGAAAACTGACAAAAACAATATGGCAGACTGTCCAGAGTTATCCAGATTGACTGGGGAAAAGAAACTCGAGAACCAAAGAGCGACAGGTGACTAGAAGAGAGAGTGCAGACCAACAGAGAGACCTTCCTCCACCCTGTTCACCTCCAGTTCATCAGATCCAGGAAGAGGTCGAGCCCATTAAAAGTCCACTCCTCTCACATCCAGATCATCAAAATGTTAAAATGTAGAAGAGGAGCTGCAGAGGACGCTTCAGTCAGTGAAGACAATGGACAGAAATAAGATGCCCTCATGATACAGCAGGAAGAACTGTGGAGATGAAACCTGAACTTCAGGAAGAGCAACACAGAGACAGCTGACAGTTTATAACACAATGCACGCTATAAAAGAAGTTTTTCATACAATGTGACTTTAAAACAGAGGGTTAGGGTTAGGGTGGGTGTCTCTGGGGTCTCTTGGTGTGGGGATGTGAGTGTAAGAGCATCGCGAGACGGGTGAGATCCAGGATGGCGGCGCCCTGCTGCTAGATGAATCAACTCAATCTAAACTCTTTTTTTAACGGTAAAAAAAATAAACTGTGGATTATACCATCGAAACTCTGGAGCACACTGAAAACTTCATCGACGACTACTTTTTCAGACTGTGCGGGTCAGTGTACTTGAGAAAGAGAAACAGTTTTTGAAGAGTCGAGGTAAGGAGCGAACTACAGCATGAACGGGAGATCAAGGATAGAAGAAAGAAATTACTACCAATCTCGAGACAATGCCGTGAAAAGGGAAGGAGAGCCGCACTGACTGTAGACATAACTACAACTATATATCAACGGTAAACTCTACCACGACAGCAACATCACCACCTGGCTATAAACAAAATGTAATGGATTCATGTCATGTGTCTAATTGTCTCATGTCAATTCTAAATGGACAAACAAATAAAAGTGAAGTCTATTACATGTTTGTCGGTGTATCTGTGTTTCTCCTATCTACCTCATCTACACATTTACCTCCCTTCATCTATCTCTCTTTGCCTGTCCACTTACCTACATGTTTGTCTGTTTTCTATCTGTGTGTCAGCATCATGTCATGTATGTACATATACTGTTGAATATTTCTTAGATTGGTTGATTGGTCCTTTTTCCATATTTATACACTTTGTTGGTTTACAATATGTTATAATTACTTGGAAGTGTTTGTAGTGTAGCCACTGGAAGAATGACTGTGGTCTCACAGGGTAAAGGTGTTGACCGCTGCTGTTATTCTTTTAGTGTAAAGTTTAACTACTGAGTGTTTAATGAGTTTGTACCAACTCATATTTTATTCTTATACTCTGTGTGTTTATGAACATGTGCCTTTTCAATGTGCCAACATGAGCAGAACAGCTGCTCAGGCCGCGCAGGCAAAACCTAGCCAACCGTAACCTACACAATGGAAGCAAGGCACCTGCTGTAAGTCACGCACGCCAGGCCTGAGATCATGGCGAACTGAGGCCAAGAAGGAGATCATGACACATTGTGATTTATGGCGCCTGGTACTGCATGAAACCAAGCTTTGCACTGCCGAAACTAAACTTGTATGAGACACAGCACTCTCATGGTTGGCATTGTTGAATCACGTATTTATTCATTGAATCATGTTATGCATGTATTAAATGTTATTCCTTATTAATTCTTTTAAAAAATACAATTGTAAGTGTTTGAGTTTTAATGGTGTCAAACTATGGCTGTATAACTTTTTAAAAAAATACGGTGAGACTGAAGTTGAAACATATTGGTGAATTTCTAATCCAGTAATGTCAAAAATATAAAGAAAGATAAATGGTAACAATAATTACATGTAATAATAGCTAAAAAGTGGAAATTGTAACATTAATGAAAGGGTTAATTTGGTAAAACACTATGAGGAAAAAGGCCACTAGATGGCAGCTCTTTTGCACCGACTCTTGACCGTCTCCAGTGAAGTTTTTGACCACGCAGTTTTTGACCAAAGAAGAGATCTAATAGAGTAATTTTATTGAGTTTATTACATTGGTTAGGGTAAGGACCAGGTCTTCCACTGGCCTGGCCAGTCCTTATTTTCGACCCGACAATACACTGCTCAAAAAGATAAAGGGATCACTTAAACACAATGTAACTCCAAGTCAATCACACTCTTGTGAAATCAAACTGTCCACTTAGGAAGCAACACTGACTGACAATCAATTTCACATGGTGGAAATTATAGGCAATAAGCAAGACACCCCTAATAAAGGAGTGGCTCTGCAGGTGGTGACCACAGACCACTTCTCAGCTCCTATGCTTCCTGGCTAATGTTTTGGTCACTTTTGAATGCCGGCGGTGCTTTCACTCTAGTGGCAGCATGAGACGGAGTCTACAACCCTCACAAGTGGCTCAGGTAGTTCATCCAGGATGGCACATCAATGTGAGCTGTGGCAAGAAGGTTTGCTGTGTCTGTCAGCGTAGTGTCCAGAGCATGGAGGCGCTGCCAGGAGACAGGCCAGTACATCAGGAGACGTGGAGGAGGCCGTAGGAGGGCAACAACCCAGCAGCAGGACCGCTACCTCCGCCTTTGTGCAAGGAGGAGCAGGAGCAGCACTGCCAGAGCCCTGCAGAATGACCTCCAGCAGGCCACAAATGTGCATGTGTCTGCTCAAACGGTCAGAAACAGACTCCATGAGGCTGGTATGAGGGCCCGACGTCCACAGGTGGGGGTTGTGCTTACAGTCCAACACATTTGGTATTTGCCAGAGAACACCAAGATTGGCAAATTTGCCCTGTGCTCTTCACAGATGAAAGCAGGTTCACAATGAGCACATGTGACAGACGTGACAGAGTCTGGAGACGCCGTGGAGAATGTTCTGCTGCCTGAAACATCTTTCAGCATGACCGGTTTGGCTGTGGGTCAGTAATGGTGTGGGGTGGCATTTCTTTGGGGGGCCACTCAGCCCTCCGTGTGCTCGTCAGGTAGCCTGACTGCCATTAGGTACCGAGATGAGATCCTCAGACCCCTTGTGAGACCATATGCTGGTGCGGTTGGCCCTGGGTTCCTCCTAATGCAACACAATGCTAGACCTCATGTGGCTGGAGTGTGTCAGCAGTTCCTGCAAGAGGAAGGCATTGATGCTATGGACTGGCCCGCCCGTTCCCCAGACCTGAATCCAATTGAGCACATCTGGGACATCATGTCTCGCATCATCCACCAACGCCACGTTGCACCACAGACTGTCCAGGAGTTGGCGGATGCTTTAGTCCAGGTCTGGGAGGAGATCCCTCAGGAGACCATGCCCAGGTGTTGTAGGGAGATCATACAGGCACGTGGAGGCCACACACACAATACTGAGCCTCATTTTGACTTGTTTTAAGGACATTACATCAAAGTCTCGGCCTGTAGTGTGGTTTTCCACTTTGATTTTGAGTGAGTCCAAATCCAGACCTCCATGGGTTTGATTTACATTGATCATTTTTGTGTGATTTTGTTGTCAGCACATTCAACTATGTAAAGAAAGGAGTAGATTATTTCATTCATTCAGATCTAAGATGTCTTTATTTTTTTGAGCAGTGTATTTCTCATTTTTATTTTCTTCTTCTATAGTTCAGTGTTTAATAAATTCTCTATAAAGTGTATATTTCTTTTTACAGGCATTTTGTAATCCTTTTGAAATCACTATTTTTGTTTTCTGCAAAAACAAAGGTGTTCCCTTTATTATTATTTTTGAGCAGTTTGTTTATCAGATGACTTACATGAAGTAAAGACGATCTTGTAAGTGACTTTTTTCTGAGGTCCTTTTAAACTCTGCTTTCTAACAATGGAGTCTACCTCTGGTCTCTGGATGTGAGGGTGAATTTACAGCTAAAAAGCTTCCATATGCTCCTCTGCAGGGACTTATAAGTCTGCTTCATTCCTCAGAGTAAACATCATGTGTACCCCGAGAGAAGAGGATTGACAATCGTTAAAGTAGCTAAGGACATGAAGCTTAGTCAATGATCAATGCATCTGGTCATAACAACCAAATAGATATTCTGCAGTGAACCACTTCAATTCAATCCATTAATTACAAATTGGTTTAAATTTGCTTTGTAATTCATGCAGTTTGATAACAACTGAATGTCACTCATTTATCCTCTGAGTCTGTTAAATGGAGTCTGAAGTGCTCAGTAGTGCACAACCAGAGAAACGAGACGAAATAGAGGGATTACTGGCATCATTTCCCTCTGAGAGAGTGATTATCTTGTCTTCAGAAACGATAGATTACAATCGATCCATTATTACACGGTTGAGTTGGTTTGTGTGTCTGCAATTTAGGAAATCGATTGGCTTCATTCATTTTCATGGGATTTGTTGATTGGAAGAAAAATATATCATTCGACTAATCCTCATGATTTATCTAAACTTTAAGTAGATGATCTCGGTTCTTCCACCACCTGAATGTGGCCTTCGTTCATTCATCTTTAACGTCTTATTAATGTTAATTGGTTCTTATAAAATGCTTATTGTTGAACTACAAGAGTCAGCCAGGTGTACATCAGCTTGATGTGATGTGCTTTACATGTTTTACAGGTTATGGAAAAGAAATACATATATTAGAAAAGATATTCTAAAATACATACTGAGAACTTTTTGTACTCTAAATACATTTTAATGCTGATACTTTTGTACTTTACTAACTTATTTGTTCTCTCTGGTATTGCTACTTTTACTTCAGTAAAATATGTGAGTAATCCCTCCACCCCTATTTACAGTATACTGCATCAGTGAAGAGAGCTCTCAATCTGTGGCTCCCTCTGGTGGTCAAACTGCTGAACTGCACCGGTCTGAGGCTTCAGTCCAAGTTCAGTGTCCAGTGCTCAACGTGCTCCTTTAGTCTCCTGCGCTTTAACAGACGTTATTGTAGCTTGTGTGTTTGTAAATATCATATCACTATTTAGTGTCTTTGAATAATATGGTGAATGTAGAGATTATAAATCCCCTGATCCTGACGCCTGTTTGTCATGATGATTACTGTGAATGTAAACTGAAGCTTACCTGGATAAGTCATCCTAAAAGGACCCTGGAAGTCCCTGAGCATCTGTCTAGTGGAGTAACCCGAAGAGCTTACCTTGAGGAGCCCTGGGAATCCTCGAACACTGCTCATGGAGGTTTGTTGCAACTTACGTCCTATCACCTGGAAAACCCTGAATCATCATGGAAACACCTGGAGCATCATCATCCAGCCTTGGAAGTTTCTCTACAAGAACCTCTGTATGTATGTGACCCCAAGAAGTCTGTGCAACTCCAGGACCCCTGGAATAGTCTGGAACCTGTCCTGTGATGCTTAAAAGACTCCTTTCAGGCTTCCTTTTTTCATTTTGGTAACAGTTGTTTAGCTAATAGTTTAACTTATTTCACTTTGTCACTATTGCCAGTTTCATATATCAGAGTATCTAAACTTTAATTCAGTGGGTTTTTTTCTCTTTACTTGTGTTTTGTCTATATTGTTTCTTGTGACATTCCCTGCAGCTCTGTAAACTTTGTTTTTTGTTTTTCATTCATCGATACGGTCACGTTCTGGCAGCCATGTTGCTTTGAAAGACATTTAATTCAACGTTAAGTTAAAACAAAAACCACCACAGGGGGCAGTCTGTAGGCACAGCAGTTTTGAGATTCTGATACTGAACAAAACAGTTTAAAAACTCTGAACTGACACCAAATATCTACATTCTGGCGTCTTTATGAACTCTGACTCCTGTCCTGGTGAAAATAATCAAATCATTCATTGTTTACTGGCCAGATCAGCCTGCGTGTGGAAACGTGTCAAAGTAGGAGTTTGTTCTCTAAGTCTTCAAACATCACAACATATAAATACTGCCCCATTTTCAGTATTAAATGTGGTTATCTTTAATATTGGCAGCTTACCTTTAAATATTAGTACTTTATTTTTTTTAAAAAGAAGTCACATTTAAAAAAACCTTAATGATATGCAGTTCGAGATTAATCAATTCTGGAATCAATCAATCCCCATCATGTCAGAATCTGATGTTTATATGAGCAGCAGCTCCATATTTCAGTCTGTGCCATTTTCGCTCTTTGCTGGACATCTTACATGATTCCCAAACTTTCCAGGGGCACACTGATGGTCAGGCGGTCACCTGATTGTGCGGTACATCATGAAGTCCACCGTGGTGCATCGTGGGAACTTTCCAACGGAGCTCTCCTCCACAGGCGTGTAGACTTTGATCTGCCGCATGTGCGTGTCTCTGCCGTTCTGGTGGTTGGCCAGCACTGCGATCTGGATCATGAAGGTGCTGATCGGTTCGTTTGTCCGCTTAAACACACACACACACACACACACACACTGTTCATTGTAAAACAGGGCAGGTATGATTTTTATTTATTTTATTCTAGGACCGATACAATTCAAGTTCAGTACTGGCAAGAACACCTTTTCAACTTTCTGCACTCGTACTTGACAGCTCGATACTCTCTGTGCCACAGACACATTTTAGTCAGTACCAAAAAAGTCTTTCAATGTTCAAATTAAAAACCATAAAGAATAATGTCACCAAACACAAACTCTTACACTTATCCACTGAAACTGTAAAGAATGTAGTAGATAACAAAATATAATAAAGAATCATACATAAAAAGGTCTTGAATCATGGAGACACACACTTTGAAAAGCTTCTCTGTAGAGTTTTTGACCACTAAAAGCTTCACTGTTTCAAAAGTGAAAAAAAGACATTAGTTTCTTACCTGATTCATCAGAGAGATGTGAATCCATCCACTGGGCTCCACCATCTCCAACTGCTGCAGAGAGGAAGACGAGGAAGAGCACGGTGAGAAGAAAGTAGATCATTTGAGTGTGAAAGTCTGTAATAAAATTCAGGCTGAACATTTAGGAGAGGACAGACAACAATATTATAAAGAGCTGTTACCCTGATTTCCTGTAAGTTGTGGAAGTTGTTGCCCACTCTGACTGAGATCTTACTGGGTGTGTAGCTCTCATCTGACTTATAGTCAGCGTAAATACACAGCATCTTCACTGTCGTTCTCCTCCTGAACAAAACAGATACAAACAACAGTGACAATAAACACAGACACCCAGTTACAAACGAAAAAAAATACATGCTAACTGGATTCTTCCCCCCAGAAACAAGAAACCTAACCTGTTGGCCTAAAAATCCGTCCTAAGTGTCTAAGAGAGTACAGCAAATATCCCAGAAATCCCAGTACTGAAGGAACACAACTCCATGTTACCTGAACTGTATGTTGACTAAGTGAGGTTGGGATCCGTCTGACTGCCAGTAGGTCTCCAGGTTGTCGTCCCTCAGCTGATCCACTCCGAAACCTGAACATGGGTGGAGAAACGGAGTTCAAATTACACCAGACTAGATTAGTCCCTCTCTATACACACGGCAGACAGTACATAAAGTTTGGGGCTAACCTGGTTTACAGGAGGATAGGGACCACACAGCCTGGGAGCCGATCTCCCGGACCGTCCCGGTCCGCTCCAGCTGCTTCGGGTCTGCGCCGGGTGGTGTCTTGCTCGGGGTGGCCATCCTTTAACCATGGAGAAAGAAAGAGACACAAGTAAACAGTAAACACTATTTGTTCCTTTTCTCATAAGTCAAAAATGTAACGCCAAACTTCCTTCAAATTTCTAACATTTTTAATTTGGCTTTTATTTTTAAAGATGTAAATTAATGACATAATCTGATTTAAGCACTTATGTGAATTCATATCTCCTTAGGAGAAATTCGGCATATAAGTGACAATTCCAGTATCATCTCATTCAGCTAACAGTTACTTAGTAAGTGCCAAATTGGTGGCTAATGTCATCGTTGCTTTAATTGGTGTGATAACTCAAGTAAACTCATGTGTGAATGTCAAACATATTAATCTTTTCAATTTAATATAAAATCTGACCATAACGTTTCCATAAGTCGTTCATTATTTTCTGAAATGCATACAGTGCAAATAAACAGGTAAACAAACGTTGCATTGGGGCGCTCCAGCTAGCTGCTAGCAGCTAAGTTAATATTTCTCTACTGTAGACTGTCTCAAAGCCTCCAAAACTTAGTTTACGATAGAAATATAAGTAAAACTTACACATACACGGTTAGTAAAAGTTGCCAAATGTTTGTGTCAGTGCTTTAGGTGACGCTTTTAGACACAAATAATGTTTAAATCCGCTTTGTTTTGCCGCAGCCACTTCGAATCTCCCACTTTTGTGAATCCAGGTCGCTTCTTACTGACGTCACATCAACGCCGTCGCATGCTGTGTGCGTCTCTCCCGCCATCTTTCCAGCCGGCGTCCAGGAGAAGAACACGTTGCTGGAAAAAAAATAAGTTTCACTCCCAATTATTTGTGTCTAAACGTAGCAACGCGTGTATTTTCGTCAAAGCAGGGGAACAGGAGCCGAAGAGGGGTGAGTTTATAACTTACCGCTCCGGATTTTGTGCCTCTTTTATGGTTGTATTGCCACAAAAACGAGAGCTGTTCCCCACCGAGCAGCTGTCAAAGTGCGGGGCCTGCGCCGCTAAAGTGATGCTAATTTAAAGCTAACGTTGGCTAACAGTTAGTACGTAACGGTAGCTGCGTTATAGTTTCCAGTGTTGCTGTTTTAAATCGACGAGGTATTCATATGTGTACACGAGTAGAGTTGGTCGATAGCTCGACAGTGTAGTTTTAAACACAGCTGTTGTTGCTGGCGAAAATATTATGTTTTCTCCTAGAACGTTACCCAAATGATTATACTCCAAATTTAATACAATTATTTGCCAATTAAAGGGTTTCATGCTCAGTAACACAAGCGTACCAATACAAGGGCACGATTGAAGATGTCTTGTCATTTTCCACGATTGGTTGATGAATTCGGCATATGAATAACTCACAGATCAGCAGGTTATTTGAGGACAAATCCATTATTGGTGCTGCTCGCCACCGCCCGTTGCGTGTCGGTGTTGGGCTGTAACGTTAGTTAGTAAGGAGTATAACAGACTAACCGAATATAAAATCTTAATTTTTATTCATATGTTTTACTTCATGTGCTAGCTGTATGTCGCGTTGAAAAGGCCGGATACCACTGAATAGTTAAAGGGCTTAACTCACGTTGTACCAGGCATATAACACGTTCTGTGGTAAGGCAACGATAAAAGGCCAGACTTTTTCATGGAGTCTGGTGTGACTCGCGATGCCCTAACTGGTGTGGTTTTGCAGCAGCTTCATTTACGTCAATTCGTCCTCCTGGGGCCTGAAATGAAAATCCATTAATCCAGAACCTGCATTAAAGCCAGAACGCATTCATTTTGGTTCCAGTCGAAAACAGGTAGAAGCTGGTTTCGGGCTGTGATAGCAGATCCCTGGCAGCCCTTTGTTAGAGGCAAAGGCTGTGCATTTTTGTTAGAATTGAATGTGTTGCTTCAGCAGACTGAGCAGTGTGCCTGTGGACACAGGTTCGAGCCTGACCACTATCCCCAACATTTAGATATCTAACGTGGCTTTGGTACCTGAATATCAGTAAATACCTGTGCATACATGTTTCCAAACAAGTGAATTTAATGTGTATGTGTGTGTCGGTTGAAAACAGCTTCACTCTCAAATAAGTTTCTCTTTGAACTTCTTTACACCTCCAAATTTCATCAACGTGTCCCCGCTTTCGTTCAGCTCCACAGGTGCTAGCGTCCGTCATTCCAGCCCTCCATCATGGCGGATAAAAACACCAGGATTGCCATCGTCAACCATGACAAATGCAAACCTAAGAAATGCCGCCAGGAGTGCAAGAAGAGCTGCCCAGTTGTCCGCATGGGTGAGGGATCATTTAGTTGGTTCTCATATCCAGACAGAGGGTAGACACCAAAAACTAACTTGTGTTTAAATGTGTGTGTTTGCAGGTAAGCTGTGTATCGAGGTGACTCCACAGAGTAAGATTGTCTGGATCTCAGAGTCTCTGTGTATAGGCTGCGGCATCTGCATCAAGGTATTTACACCTGAAGATTTCAAACCATATTTTGTTAAGAAAATATAAATTATCTGTGCTGTGCAACAGTCAGTAATCCTTGAATTTTATAATCAAGAACAGATTTGTCCTTGAGTAAAGACAAATAGGAAATTATTAGTAACTGTGATCACAAAATGTTTTTACAGAACCACAGCAGCTGTTTTTTTTGTTGAGGTCTGAGTGTTCTGATGCTTTGTCTTGTCTTGCCGTTATAGAAATGTCCGTTCGGAGCCTTGTCGATCGTCAACCTGCCCAGCAACCTGGAGAAGGAAACCACACACAGATACTGCGCCAACTCCTTCAAACTGCATCGGTACGCTGCTTTAACTCCTCCACGCTGTTTTCATGTGGCACTCGAGCCTGAACATACTCTGATCCTTGGAGCACGCTTTGTTTATTGATTTTTTTTTTTTTTTTTATAATGTTGAGTACAGCTGGAAGAAAGTGAGAACTCTCACTACAAATACGCCGGCTGGACCCGCTGCTCTCACTGTCTGCTTCTCTAACTTTCTCCATCAGCAGTATGTTTTTCTCGTCTTTTTTTTTTTTCCATCAGCCGTTGCCACAGCAGCAGGTGCGCTGCATGCCGTCTGGTTTATGACATCGTCCATCCTGATGTTTCACATCGTCCGAGGCCGGTTCTGTAGACATCGCCCAGCTCTAATATAAAGCAGCTCCAGCAGTAAAATGCTGCTCAAACATTGATGCATCAATATTAACAAGTACTTTTGCTAAAGTAGGATTTTAAATACAGGACTGTTACTACTTACTTTGTACAGCCTTGTTTGTTAGAAGCATACTGAGACCTTAACGGCAGTTCACATGTGATGATGTTTATAGTGTCATTGTGGTGTAATCATTTATTTGTTTGTGTGTGTGCGCAGGTTGCCTATCCCCAGGCCCGGTGAGGTGCTGGGGCTGGTGGGGACCAACGGTATCGGCAAGTCCACAGCTCTGAAGATCCTGGCTGGAAAACAGAAACCCAACCTTGGCAAGTTTGATGTGAGTCTTAAAACTTCCTGCTGTCTCCCCCCCACAGAACACAAGAGCGAGGCGGTAACGCTGCTGGGGTTTGAAAGCACACAGTACAAAGCGGTGCTGTGCTGATGAGATAAAGCGGGTGTAGCTGCTCACAGCTGCCATTTTGTCCTCTGACCAGCCGTCAACTAGAAGGCGAGACTTTAATTTTCTCCAACTATACGATTACTTCCATAATCGATTCATAGGCAAAGTATTTGTAAGATTATCTATAAAATGTCACAATTTCCCAGAGTGACGTCTTCAAATTGCTTCTTTTGTCCAACCAACAGTCCAAACACCCCAAACTCTTCATTTACTGTCATAAATAACAAATAAAAGCAGCAAAATCTACTGTTAAGAAGGCGTAATCAGCAGATGTTGCTTGAAATATGACTTAAACAATTAATCGATTATCAAAATAATTGACTTGTAATTTTCATTTATTTGAATCAACTAATTGTTGCAGTTCTAGTAAATATATTCCTGCACCTTCAGGTGTGATAACTGGAAAAACACAAATTGATCGCTTGAGTTTTTGATTATTATTACTGGTGATTTTCTTTGTTTCTCATGCAGATGACCTTCTAATTTGCATTTTTATACGCGAATGTAAAGTAATAAAACAGACAGATTGGATATCTACTGATTTCAAACTTGTGCTTTAAGCCCTGTCTGAAGGGTCCGGATGAAAGCGTCACACATTTTACTCACTTTGCTTCGGGGGACGATATTTATGTGCTGTAAACATCCCCAAAACGCCAGCAGAGCGGGAACAGGAGGGCAAAATAACTCACTGAGCCAGAACCTTGTACAGATAATTTAGAAGAGAGCTGAAGAACATGAGAGCTTGCAAGAAATGAAGACTGTAACCAGACGACTTGATCACTGTGAGCAAGTTATTTAGACCGCTGTTTTGGACAAGGTTTGTACAAAGTCTTGAAATTTTAGCAGTTATGTTTTCAAGGTAAATACTTCATCTTTAACAAAATCTATTCTTGTTCACTCGTCATCCTCGGAATAATCATGATCAAAACATGCAGTCAACGTGCAGATGAACAGCTGGTAAAATAGACAAAGTGACAATAAACGTTATGTTGATTACTGTGGAAACTTTATTGTTTTACAATTGCATTTATATTAACAATTTAGATGTGACGATCAAGGCTTCCAGAGTCTGGAAATTTATTATTTAGGTACCTTGAAAAGTGCTTAATTCATGCATGATGTCCATTACAGTGGACAGATATTTGGAAACCATTTAAATTTTAGTACCATATCCCAACCACCACGGTACGAACCCACAAAGGGTCGTCTGATATTCTGTTTGATTATCTTTTACATCTGTTATAGTGGTATACTGCATCATAAATTCATAAAAGGGAGGGAAGTAGAGATGCACCTCAGCAATAGCTATAAATTCATTTTAATTCTCAGAAAAGTATACCCGTAGAAAAACCTATTCCAACTTAATAGGATGTTAGAAATACTTTTATCTTGGTTTTATTATATATTCTTTTACATTTTGTTCTGTGGCTGAAAATACATTTGTCCACTTAGTGCACCAAAGGGAATATTCTGCCAATGAGATTCTGCCTTAGGTTGTAGGTTTTATTTATAAATATAATTTATTTTAATACCACTTGCTTTATTTTTTTTATTATAGTTTTATGGACCTTTTTATTGAATTCCACTGAATCACTTTTGATGCCGTTGATGCTCGGTGTCCACTGCGTGCATATCAAATATATCAGGAAAGAAAAGGCTCAGTTTTTCACTTGTTTAAAAGTAAAA
>NW_024044402.1:0-21840 GCF_014851395.1 Micropterus salmoides | reverse complement strand
TCGTAATTCAGCATATCCTGAGTGATATAGGGGACACACTGGTACTGGTTGACTTGTTGTTGGCTGTCTTATGTCTTCTCTTGTCATTTCCTTTTTACTTATTTTCCTTCTTGAATCTGTTTCTGCCAGGGATCCATAATTATGGCTAAATTATATATGAACATCGCAATTACTCAGTCAACATAATGTAAACATTGTAGGTTTAGTCTGGTCTTATAATTTGTTTTTCTTAGCGTCAACAAATCCCCTGAAAAGACCAAAACCAACAATGTGTCTCAAAGTGCTTCCTGTCTGTGGCTTGCGCCTCAAGCCCATTAAAGCTGCAGATACAATTTAAGATACCGAGGTCACTCCTGTTATATTATTTCTGTGAATTTGGTGGATTTAATGACACAAAGTGTATTTTCCCTAATGTAACACAATGACACAAGTTGATTCTGATATATATATTTTACTTAACTAAAATGTCTTAAATGTGACTTTTATAAGGCAAAAATACAAACAAAGAAAATAGTGAATTACAGCTGGGGACTATTTCATTTTGTGCTCTAGTAAATATTTTGGACAGACAGAACAATTACAGATGTATAAGATAGATATTGTTATCAGGATCACCTAATAACAGTATCTACTGACCGGGGGCTACAGATGAAAAGTAGCCTTCTGGCTAAATCTGGCATATTTACATCATTGGTGTTCATTAATGTGCGCTGTCCCTTTTTAAATAAATACATTGTTGGGTTTTTTATAGGATTTGTTATATATTTGTTATATATCATTTTACCAGACTTATTTCTAAAATAACATTAACTGTGCATGGCTCCTTCCTTTTCTCCTCTTCTCTCTCTATCGCTCTTTCATAGTGTTTGTTTTGGCACATCTTCTTCCAAACCCTTGAAAAATTTGTTGTATTTCCCGTTGTGGCTGTGAGAGTTCGTCGTATGCTGCCTCGGCTGGGGCTCTGTTGGTGTGTTTTCACAGGGGAAATATGTACAGTAAAAGAATACAAGACGGGAGCTTAGCTTGTATAGTGCTTTCTAACCTGAGTGTAACATGCAAACACGGCTACACTCAGTCACTCCTCTTTCATTCAGCGCAATGCAGTGGCTCTGTGGTGTGTGTGTGTGTGTGTGTGTGTGTGTGTGTGTGTGTGTGTGTGTGTGTGTGTGTGTGTTTTTCTCTCTGGGCTTTGTGCCAGTCAGCCGAGATTCACTGCCAGCACTCAGCAGCCATACCAATGAGACCTAGTGTTAGCACCACGACACAGCCATACTAATGAAGCCAGTGTTAACTGCAGCTCACCAGCTTCATAAATAAGGCTAATTTGTATTTGCACTACACCCGTGTCATACCAGTGGGAACGGTGTTGGCGTTAGTGAGAATACAAATGCAGCCAATGCATTAGCCTGTTACATAATAATGAAATAGCGCTGATGTTAGCTTACAGTAGGAACTCTACTACAGCCAGGCATGCCAATAGAAGTTACTACATTTACACATTTAGCTGACGCTTTTTATCCACTTACAATTGCTAAATAAAGTAGCACACCTATGGAGCAACTAGTGGATAAATGTCTTGCTCAGGGACACATTGGTGGAGGATTGAACCCAGGTCTCCCACATCAAAAGTGTCTTTAACACTCTGCCTTTGCCAACTACACTTAAGTTGGCTTAGATTACAAGTAGAAACTACATTAGCCAATGTTAGCGTATAACACAGTAATTAAACTGAGTCCAACTAAAGACTCAGTAGCTAAAACTGTGGTTGCTAATTAGCTTCTCTGATGGGGTGTGAGCTGACATAGCTCTTAAAATTAAACATACTTTTAGCTTTGCCAACTTCAGTGAAAATAGTGTTGTTGTTTTTTTTCTTACTTAAATTATTAATCAGTCATCAAAATTGTCTCTCCACAGGTGTATCAGAGTCTGCGTCTCGTCGCAGGAAGTGCGTGCGGCCGGGCGTCGCTGTCAGTCCGTGGAAATCGGCCTACATAAGACAACACCGTATAGAGAACAACTGGAGGAAGGGGGACACACGAGAACCCGCGGTACGCTACACTCTCAGTCACGTGCACCCTGGTTCAGCTGGCCAGCGTGTATTGATATGTAAACATAAACGTTCTCTCTCTGCAGGTGTTGAAAGGTCACGATGATCATGTGATCACGTGTCTCCAGCTCAGCGGCGACCTGATTGTCAGCGGCTCCGACGACAACACGCTCAAAGTCTGGTCCGCCATCACTGGCAAGGTAAGACGTTTGTGTGTCAGCAGAGAGACATATTGATTATGTAAATTATGACATCCTGTTGCTTCAGCTACAGCTGCACGTCTGTGTGTGTTTGAAGGCGTATTACTTCAGTGTTGCAGTTATTATTTTACTAATCAGTGTACTATAAGTACTTTGTCAAGCGGTGTTTTTATTTTGTGTGGCGGAATTGCGTTGCATTTCTTATCTTTCTAGAAGCAGTGCTTTTATTTTGAATCAGTTCAAGCAGAACTTTTATTTTTTATAATTTCCAGTGTTTAATGATTCCTGTTGTTAGTTTGTCAGACATGAAAATTTAATCTGTAGTTGTTTTGATAATCTAATAATCATTTTAGGGAATTTATTTTAAAGCAAAAATGGAAAAACATTCTTTCCTTTTTCTTTGTCTTGTTTGTTGGATTTCGGACAGCTGACCGGGCAAAAGAAGACGTTTTAAGACGTCACCTTGGCCTGTGGGACATGGTTACAGACATTTTTTAATGCAAAACGATAAATACTTTAATCAAGAATATGATCCACACAGTATTTGATAATGGAAAGAATCATTAGTCGCAACCCTTGAACTTGAAGGCCCGACAGATATGGGATTTTTAAGACGGGTACCGATTTTGATATTTTGTGATTTTAAAATCCGACACATTTGTTATGTGTGGTTTTTTTGGCCCTCACCAAGATAACGTGGCTCCAAACGTGTTTGTTGCCAACATTTAGCAGATTTATTGGTCGGGCTCTACTTGAAAGTGCTTCATAAATTTGAATAATAAAATAGAAAAGATGCCTTTTATGTAGGTCAGCATGACCCAGTATGACACTGTAAAGCTTAGATGGCTGAATAGAAAAGGATGCGGTGAAAAAAACGATACTAGCAGGCAGACCAGTTGTGTTAGTCGTGTGTGTCATTGAAATGTTATTTAAACACCATCTGTGTACGCCGCAGCCTGAGGCGTCTCCGTTTGAATCCACGGCCTACAGTGTTTGTCAAAAGACTCTTTCTCTTAGCAGATATATATTTCAGCTGTACACACACGCCCCTTCCTCTCTTTACTTTATCCTGTATCAAACAAACGCGCACACACAAGAGGTGGGCTCTACATTTAATCAAGTACCGCTTTATGTACTTTACTTGAGTATTTCATTTTTATATGCAACTTCAGACTTTATACTTCAGTTTTAGTTACTCATTACGTTTCAGATTACAATTACTGTCAGGTGAAAACCACGTATCTCCAAATGTGGTGATTCTGAATGTGTGTGTGTGATAAATTGAAGGACGCCGTGTTCCTCTATAGTGGAGGTGTGCGATATGTGTTGTCTACAATAATATCTTAATTGTTTTTTCAGCTATTTGTGAGCCGACATTATCGAATAGGCTACGTCACTCACTTTGCTAGAAACAATTAAAAAACACCTTGTCCGCTCTGTCATTGCGTCATGCATGCAGATCACGTGCGCTAGAGTTAAACAAGCTGGAAAAATCATGAGTGAAGTAAAAAATGGGTGAACAAACAGCACCAGGAGTTAAAACACTGACGCCACCAGCCAAACAATCTACGTCTTTTGATTGTACCGCTAGAGGTGGATCAGCCTGGCTCGATGGATGTTGCTCAAAAGACGTCAATCAGCAAACTATGTCAAAAATCGGGTGCCGTTAAAGACCGCAAACTAACCACGGCACGGAATATGAAGATTATGAAAAACTTCTGCAGTCAGCTGACCACGACAGGCCTGAACCAGCTGAGGTATCAGCATGAAAACCAAAAATTCTGTTCAAACACAGCTACACTGATGAAGACAGAATCAAACCCGTCACACAACAGGTACAACAGAACTCACAGCTAATGTAGCGACGGAGCGAGAAAATCCTCCTCCTTCAGCTAAATAATCTGTTGAAACCCTCCTTGGATCAGATGGAAAATGCATCGTCACAAAGATAAAAACGGCTGTTTCTCTGAGCTCATGAAAAGCCGACTTGATAGAGATACGTGGTTCCCACAGGACAGCAACGCTACAAACACATGATGATCTTATAGACCATGATGCATTGTTGTAGATTAAAAAAGGTTATAAAAGCAGTTAAATTAGCTCAACCTTGAACATCTACAGCAGTAAAAATGCAACATACACATCAATGCAGCAGGAATATTAATCCAGAAACATCAGATATAAAAGTGAAACACTGACAGGAAACATTTTACTGTTTCGCTTTCACCTGTAGTGGAGTACTGTCACACTGTGGTGTCTGTACTTTTACTTATGTAAAGGATCTGAATACTTCTTTCACCACTGAAACACACGCCCACCAACTCGGCGTCTCTGTCTGGTTTCGGTGAAACATTCTTCAACCGGACACACCTGCTCTGTCCTACGTCTGGACCTGCCCTTTAGTGTGTGTGTGTGTGTGTTAGTGAGTGTGTGTGTGTTAGTGAGTGTGTGTGTGTTAGGAGATTCTTCATGCAGATAAAAACACACACACGCACACACATCTATACCCTGAAGGGACGATGAGGTGTGTGTTTCCACTCGTCCTCTCTGAGACAGTTCAATTTAAATAACCTTTATTGGCAGAAGTTTAACTTCCGCCCACAGCCCGGATCACAGCAGTAACCGCAGAAAAAGTTTTCCTCTGTTGCCGCGGCAACTACCACTACAACACCTTCAAGGTGAAACTGCATTTTCTGTGTGTGTGTGTGTGTGTATATGCGCCTCAAGGGGAGCTGTAAAAGTAGAACAAATATTGACACACACACTTTTATATACACAGATTCATCACACACACACATTTAAAACACACAAATGTTGACAAAGATATACTGGATGTAGAAAACAGTCTTTGCCCAGAAGACTCTAAATAGCACCATTACCTAATCTGGATTATTGGGTTATTATTATTATTAAGTTTTTGGGGGATTTGTGTAATTATGCTCAGCAAATGTGAAATTGCTAATTATGACATTACACACAGAAATGATTGAAATACATGAGTGAACAGTGATAAATTTATTTATTTATTTATTTTTCAGTTTTCTGGTTTGGCTTCTGTTTTAACTAAAAATCAAAATCAGGCCACCCCACTCTGAAATGACTTTTTTGTATTTACTGGGAACAGTTCACAATAAAGGTGACCTGTTTCTGACTTTTCATTCATAAATCCTGCGACCTACCAGCACCTCACTGTTGTTGCAAAACATTTTCCTTCAAAGGCGACAATATAAAAATGTGATTTTTTTTTTTATTGTTTTTTTTATTTTTTACTCAGAGGTATTATTATTACATTTTTATTAATTATTCATTGATAGCTGACAGTGAAAAGTGCAACATAATTAAAACATTCGGTGGCAGAAATGACAAAATAAAGTAACAATATAAAAAGAAGCTGCAGTACTTCTACATGGCGTTTTAACATTCACCCTTATGCTGTATTTGTCAGTTGTAGTCGCTGTTCTGCAAATGTTACATAGGCTCACTTTAAATAACGTTATTTAAGTGATTGTTGACACTCCTGGAAGCCTGGAAAAGAGGTCAAGGAGAGTTATTTCATTCATATTTATTTAGATTTCTCCAGCAGTATGGTAAATGTTTTCATCGGTGATGTGTTTGTTTTGGACTGTTGTTTGAAAATGTGTACGTGGCCATCTGGACCTGGCTTGTATGAATTCAGTAATTCATAGTGTTTAAAAGGCATCCCTGCGATTTAACACAGACTTTTGTTACAAGAGAGTTGTTTCCGAGCCCACGATGACATCATCAGGGTTACGTTTTCACAGGCTGAGGCGGACGTTACGTAACTGACCTTTTATTTGTGAAATCAGCGGACTGTCCCTTTAAAAGAATGAATGATGCGTCTGTTCATTAAAACCATTCGCTTCTGTTCTCCGTCTCTCAGTGTCTGCGGACGTTGACGGGTCACTCCGGCGGCGTGTGGTGCAGTCAGATGGCGGTCGCCACGGTGATCAGCGGCTCCACCGACCGGACGTTGCGTGTGTGGGACGCCGAGACGGGCGAGTGTGTCCACACGCTGTATGGACACACGTCCACTGTGCGCTGCATGCATCTTCACGGCAACCGGTAACACACACGCACACACAAACACACTTATGCACACCCACTTATATTTACACGCACGTTTACTCTGATGACAAACATGCCCACTGCCTACAGCTCGTCTCCATGGTAACCGGCATAACATTAATATAGTGAAGTAATTGCACATAAA
Organism: Micropterus salmoides; assembly: GCF_014851395.1. Lineage (NCBI taxonomy): Eukaryota > Metazoa > Chordata > Actinopteri > Centrarchiformes > Centrarchidae > Micropterus > Micropterus salmoides. Next base: position 15,362 of record NW_024044402.1, on the reverse strand, counting down.
CACACAAACACAAAACTTAAAACACACAGCAACACACACGCACACATACATAAACCACACACATACACAATAATAAATACAAATATACAGCCACATACTGAACATAGTGAACACACATATTAAATAGATGCATGAACACACATGACATACATATACACAGGAACACACACACACATCTACATACTTCAAAAACACAGAAACACAGAAATGATGAAACTGGGTCACACAGCATGAACACACACACACACACACACACACACACACACACACACACACACACACACACACACACACAAACACACAGACCTCTGCTTCACTCTAATAAGACAAACTTGAGCTGACCTGATTAGCTGACAGTGCAGTGATGTCATACCTCCCCCTCTCTCCCTCAGGGTGGTGTCGGGCTCTCGGGACACGACGCTGCGCGTGTGGGACGTGTCGACGGGCCGCTGCGAGCACGTGCTGACGGGCCACGTGGCGGCGGTGCGCTGCGTCCAGTACGACGGGCGCCGCGTGGTGTCGGGCGGCTACGACTACATGGTGAAGGTGTGGGACCCCGAGACGGAGGCGTGTCTGCACACACTGCAGGGACACACCAACAGAGTGTACTCGCTGCAGGTACTCACGCCTTTTTCATCCACTGTCTTCTAGTCTGATCCCAATCTGATATTTATTGACCAACATAATCAATAAGCCTGTGTTTGTGTCTGAGATAAAATGTCCGTCCCTGGAGGTTGCAGGCGTGTAAAACACTCGCATGATCTTCTCTCTTTCCAGTTTGATGGCATGTTTGTGGTGAGCGGCTCGTTGGACACTTCTATCAGAGTCTGGGACGCAGAGACAGGTAGAGACACAGATCACTCTGTTCAGTCCAGACATGAATTTAAATTAATTAAGCTTATATATTAGTAAATATATACGCTTGGTACATAATTACCAGTTTATCAGGTACGCATAGCTAGAAAACAAAGTCACGACCTGGCAATAAATCCTCAACCTCAAAATGTTCAGTCACAGTTTTATTGTAATTCTCAAGGCTGTAATTTGTGTTTCCAATATTTTGTCTACCCTGAGTGTACCTAATAAACTGGCAACTGCTTGCAATGACATAAGGGAACTGTGTTGACTACGTACCCTAAATTACACTACAATCATAATTAGAATACGTTGTTAAATGTCAAGAAAATAGGTATGACTTCATGTAAAAAAAAGTATTCAAGAATTTAGATTATATGTAATGCACGTGAGTTATAAGGTGTTAAATTACATTCTTATTCAATTTCAAATAAATCTCTATTAGTGTTGAAATAGTTTTAATTTAAACATTTAATTATTCAAATTAAAAAAGGACGTTTGTGTGTCAGCAGAGAGACACATTGATTATGTAAATTATGACATCCTGTTGCTTCAGCTACAGCTGCACGTCTGTGTGTGTTTGAAGGCGTATTACTTCAGTGTTGCAGTATTATTTTACTAATCAGTGTACTATAAGTACTTTGTCAGGCGGTGTTTTTATTTTGTGTGGCGGAATTGAGTTGCATTTCTTATTATAACATCAAAATAATCAGATTAAATTAAAATAAAATAATAATAATAATGAAACAACAGAAATACAAACTCCCCCCGAGACCTTATATTAAATTTTGTAATGTTTTTATAAATCTGCCCGTTTTCTCTCTGATTGTCTCATTAAAAATGTTAATGTCATGTCATCAGAATCATTTAAAACATGTTAAAGCACATTTAATGAAAGGTTTAAACAACTCAACCTGTCCTGTCCAGGTGGGTGTGTCCACACGCTGACGGGCCACCAATCGCTGACCAGCGGCATGGAGCTGCGTGACAACATCCTGGTGTCCGGCAACGCCGACTCAACCGTCCGAGTGTGGGACGTCAGGACGGGACAGTGTCTTCACACACTGCAAGGTGAGCGAGAACAGTGTCCCCCCTGGGAGAGTGTATGTGTCCGAGAAAACAATGAGAGCAGCGCAAAGCTGTGTGTGTGTGTGTGTGTGTGTGTGTGTGTGTGTGTGTGTGTGTGTGGATGACAACCTCCATCTTGTTGTCGACTCAGCACTAAAACACACTGACACAAAAGCTGCAGTCCTCCGGGAGAAAGAGAGGAAACATCGGAGATATGAAGGAAACAAGGAACAAACAGTAGAAAGGAATGAAGGAAGGAAACAAGGAACAAAGAGTAGAAAGGAAGGAAGGAAGCGAGGACAAACAGTAGAAATAAAGGAAACAAGGACAAACAGTAGAAAGGAAGGAAACAAGGACAAACAGTAGAAAGGAAGGATATGAGGAACAAAGAGTAGAAAGGAAGGAAACAAGGACAAATAGAAGAAAGGAATGAAGGAAGGAAACAAGGACAAACAGTAGAAAGGAAGGAAGGAAGGAAGGAAACAAGGACAAACAGTAGAAAGGAAGGAAGGAAGGAAGGAAACCAGGACAAACAGTAGAAAGGAAGGAAGGAAGGAAGGAAACAAGGACAAATAGAAGAAAGGAATGAAGGAAGGAAACAAGGACAAACAGTAGAAAGGAAGGATATGAGGAACAAAGAGTAGAAAGGAAGGAAACAAGGACAAATAGAAGAAAGGAATGAAGGAAGGAAACAAGGACAAACAGTAGAAAGGAAGGAAGGAAGGAAGGAAACAAGGACAAACAGTAGAAAGGAAGGAAGGAAGGAAGGAAACCAGGACAAACAGTAGAAAGGAAGGAAGGAAGGAAGGAAACCAGGACAAACAGTAGAAATGAAGGAAGGAAGGAAACCAGGACAAACAGTAGAAATGAAGGAAGGAAGGAAACAAGGTAAAACAGTAGAAATGAAGGAAACGAGGACAAATAGTAGAAAGAAATGATGGAAGGAAACGGGAAACAAAGGCAGAATGAGATGAGTGGCCTGCACAAGTGTGAAAACTATATATTTACAATATTTTTATTAGTATTTTCACAGTGTGGTACACAGTACTTAAGGATCTGAGTACGTCTTCTACCTCTGCAAAATGGTGAACATAGTGAAACATTTAGTAGCTAAAGAGCCGGATAGTTTTCCTCAGGAGTTGGTAGAGACCAAAACTGGAGCTAAAAGAGAGAGAGAACATTGGACGACTCCAAATGAATGATAATATTGTTCAGTGTCTGCTGCAAAAAGGCTACTGGTTATCAATAACAACTCAGGGCTGTGTGTCTGGTTTGGACCCTTTCTGCCCTCTAGTGGTCACTTAATGCAACTTCAAAAGTATCTTGGTAGCATTAACAGGCTCTGCTCCTCTGGACTGGGTTTACATTCGTTGTACTGGACAGTTTTCAGTGTCATCAGCAGCACAGATACACAACACTTACGGAAACTCTGTAAAACTAAAAGTTAATTCAGAACTACAGTATTTTGATTATTAAAATCTAAAATGTGAATAGCTGCTGTTTTTTTCTGTTTTATATTGTTGACTGTGGCACTGCTACTGGTTGTCTATGTGTTGGTGTGTTGAGGAGGTCAGAGGTCACGGTGTGATGATGTTTCCTTCAGGTCCCAATAAGCACCAGTCGGCCGTGACTTGCCTGCAGTTCTGCCGAGGTCTGGTCCTGTCCAGCTCCGACGACGGGACGGTCAAACTGTGGGACCTGAAGACCGGGGCCTGGCTGAGAGACGTGGTGGCGCTGCAGAGCCGGGGATCAGGTCAGAGCCGCGAACATACAGTGGTGGGGCGAGGGGGGTAACTGTACACTCACCCGTTAACAGACTAAATCAACCATCTTCTTTCTTTACAGGTGGAGTTGTGTGGCGAATCAGAGCGTCCGACACTCGGCTGGTGTGCGCCGCCGGCAGCAGGAACGGGACGGAGGAAACCAAACTGCTGGTGCTGGACTTCGACCTGGACGACAAGAAGAAAGAGACGGACTGAGAAGAAGGACAGAGTGATGTCATCAGAGACAAGAGGACAGAAATGGCGATGCCAGACTTTTTTCTTTTTTTTTTACCAATGTCATGGCAACGTCCAGTTTCTCCAACAGTCCGACATGAATGTTACAACATATCCTGATAAACGGACACATTAAAGAGGACAGCTGGGCGGACAGATAGACAAACTTAAATCTGGATGCTCGCTGTGAATGATAAGATAAATAAAGATAAAAGTTTAAGGTTAATAAATAAAATGGCTGCGCTGACACGGACGGCGCCAAATGGACCGTACAAAATGGCTTCCAACGTGGCGGCCTCGGCCTGGCGGGAGCTGTGGCGACAGAAGAATGCTTTTGACCCCTTGACGGACAGAAACATGGATGTTAATGTTTTCCGCGATGGTGGTCGAATTGAACTGACGGAGGATGCAACGACGAGGGCATTGACTTTTCTTTGCTGCTGAACCAATGAGGAGGTCAACGACGCTATTTAAACAAACCAACATGCAACATGCTCGGGCAACATGCAACGGGCAACATGCTCAACATGAATGTGAAGACAGTAATCAGAAATCAGTCAGTATTGTTTTTCATACCAGCAGCCATTTTCAGTTGGCTTGTTTTTTGTTTAGTTGCCGGTGAAACTTCCCGTCTCTGTTGCCTCTAAATGTACTTTGTGTGTTTCGGCCCTGCAGTACTGTAACATATGGAGTGTTTGGAGCTGTACAAGAGCCGGTGACGGCGCAAGAAACGTCAACTCAGCGGGTGAAACCGTGAATGTTTGGGAATAAAAGTTTCCCATTAGGCAGAGAGGGAGGACTAAACTGTATAATCCAGCCACCGCCAGAGCCTCACATCTCTAAAGAGAGTCCAAACAATCCCTCACTTTCAGTCAAGCTTTACAGACGACCTTTTTTATAGTAAAAAACATTACTGTAAAGGCAGAGGAGGATTATTTTTACTACTCCAAGCTGCTTGTCACCTCTGTAAAAGTTTACTGCGCGCTAAATCACTCACAGACCCACACGATTCTGTGAGTTATAGTGCAGTTTTGCTCATAATATGTCACAAATCCTCAGTATTCCTGCCAAAAGTGAAGTTAAATGCAGAACAATGTGTTTAAAAGTACAGACGGCACAGACGACTCCTTGGTTCTGCCTTTTCACAGACGGCCTTTTGATGTCACAGCAGGAAACGCACAGGTGGAAATTATGACATGAATGATGGCTGAATAACATGTAGCTGCTTAAGTTACACTTGAATATAACGGAGACAGTGTTAATGTCATCAGTAACGCCTGTGTCCATCAGATCTGTAACTGAACACTAAAGACTCGACTAGTTTCAATCAGTAATCAAATGTTTTCGTTTAAAAGGTGTTAGATTGTTCAGCTAAATGTAAAATAACATTTATCAAAATGTAAAACAACTAGAAACAACTAGTCGTTTGCTATAAAACTGCTTTATATGTTTTATTTTCCTACAATCTTTAGTGAAAATCAACTGAACACTGAACTGAATCTGTGAGAAAAGCAGGTTTAAGGAACCGCCCTTACTCTTAAACCTGCTTTTAAAAATATTTTTACTTATTCACTCACTTTTTCCGCATATTTCTGTTACACGTTTTTGCTCATTATTTAACTCCGTATACTCAATATTCAGAAAGACTACAGAAACAACCGGAGGAACCAAACTACTTATACAGAAAGTCTTAGGAAGCGCAGAAAGGCCATTGAATCTAACCACTTGTGACATTTAATCACTACTTAACATTTAAATGTTGAAATGTAAATACCACTTAATTTAAAGAATGTTTAACTTTGAAAAACATCTGAATTTATGTGATTTGTGAATTTCAAAATGTAACTTTGTAAAATTGCAGAACAATTGCAAACGTTATTATTTTTTGGTTATGGGGTTATTTTTCATAATTAAATATAATATTGTAATTATTTTGGCCTTTCTGTGCTTCCATAGAAGATTTATTTCTTCTGTTCTAAGCTGTTTTTTTCTTCATGTGTCTCCAAAGAGTCACTCCTCATGTTTTCCAGCTTGTGAAATATAAAAAAAAAAGATAAATAATTTAAAACAGCTCCTTCTACCAGATATTAATCCGATAAACTGTCGTTGCCCGGCAACAACTCCAGCCAATAAGCAGAGGTTTGGGTGATATTTCCCCCAGCAACAGGTGGTATTTTAGGCGGTGATTTTCCTGTAAACTTGACCTTTGCAGGTGTGAGGCTCTGCAGAGGCGTCCTGATCACATTATCATGTAAAATACTGTAAATACAAAGAGGATGTAAATATTCAGCTTTTTATAAGAAGAAAATATTGTTCTTGATGGGAAGAGGAGGGAGGGGATGAATTATGGATCAATAAAGATGAGTTTTATAAACCGCTGAGTCGACTTGTTCATTCTCAGAAATGTCTGACGCACTTTTATGAACAATACTTTTCAAGTTGATGTTTTTATTTAGAAAGAACGCAAGCTGTGATGTCTCAAGCTATGGTTGCGCTTTCTCACAAATAAAAGTGTTAACCAGTTCACTGAAGCTAGAAGATAAACTGAAGCATTGTCTTACAGCAAGCATATAAAAGTAGTCTATTTCTTTTAATGACACTTTTATAAAATCTGTTCAGTTTTATAAGCACAAAAATTAAGTCGATGATGGCTGCAACCTAGAATGCAACTTAATCTTAGAGAAGTGGGTAATACATTATTTCACAGGTCTGTAATTTCGTTTCGATGTTTCCTGGGAAGGGCTTTGTAATTTCGACCTAATTATATGGAAGATAAGTGTTTAATTAGTAGATGTATTAATTAATTGCAAGTAATTGCTAGTGTAACCTTGAGAGTCTTTTAATCAGTGCACAGCAGGTCAGCCGAACAAGCATAAATACACAGTTCAACGTACTGTATATGAAGAGTGAAGTGTCCACTAATTTATGGATAAATAATTAATATTAACTTGGGTTTAAATGGAGCAGTACTTCAGAAAATTACCAATGGAGGCAGTAAACCAAAGAACTGGAGCATCTGTGTGAATGTAAATCAGAGTGATCCTGATGGCTGCAGAAATACAAGTTAAAATGAAAATAATAATCACTGCAGCCACACACAACCTGTGTTTATTCAGCCTGTTTGGCCCAGAAACTGATGGGGAGGTTACCATGGTAACGATGCTGGGGTGGGGGGGCAGCGCAACTAAGCGTCAGAGGCAATTGGCTTTCAACAAAAAACCTGCAAGCTGCAAAAGAAGCAGAAAGAAAGACAGACTAAATCGTTAAGCATTCAAAGTGTTCAGCATTCAGATCCTTTACTTAAGTAAAAGTACTAATACGAAACTGTAAAAATACTCTGTTATAAGTAAAAGTTTATGTATCATCAGGAAAATGTACTTAAAGTATAACAGTAAAAGTACTCAAAGCAGAAACGTGCCCAGTATATCTAATGATATACCACATACAATATATACTAAGTGGTGGAAGAAGTACTCTTTTACTTGTAAAAGTGATACCTGGAAAAAAAGTACTAGCAGTAAAATGTACATCAAGTACAAAAAGTAAAAGTATTTGTTATGCATTAGGACACATTTCAAATTCATATTATTAGATTATAATTATTGTTGCATGAATGTGTTCACAACTTGAAGTATATGAAGTAATTAAAATGATGAGCTTCACCTTTACCAGCTGCAACATTAAAGTAATTAACACATTAATGCATCACAAATTATAATCCAGTGATATATTTTATTCTGAAATGGGCCATTCTGCATAATAAGTACTTTTACTTCAGGTACATTTTGCTGCTAGTACTTTTGTTTTCTTTCATAAGTGAACCTTTGCATGCATTTTTTTTTATTTTACTTTTACTTGTAGTATGTTTACACTGTTGTATTGCTATGTTTACTTAAGTAAAACATTTGAATACCCCATGGAGTGAATGTGACCTTTGTTACTTTATTAGTCTTTAAAGTCTTTTTAATGTAAAATGCAAATTGTTTCATCAGAAGAGTCAGTCGGGTGTGATGTTCTCTCTGTAATTAACTTTAAATTTCACTTTTTGTTGCTGCTGCTGTCAAACGTCTTTGGCCAAACTTCCTTCAAAATCAGCAAAAACAAAGCTTTTTAAAAAATGTTTTTTAACTGAGACTAAACTCCTCCATCTTCCTCCACATTTCCTGACGGCTTCACAGTCTGTCTCAGCGCTCACAGCAGAGCTTTGTGTTTCAGGATACGTGGGCGTTGGTGGGAGAGCGAGCAGATAACATTATGCAACAAAACTGGCTTCAACATCCTGAACAAGTAACAAACTGAAACACGTAGGAGGTGCTTTATGTTTGTTTGAGCTTCATTGATAAAATTAATAAAATAAATGTTCAGTGGCTTTCTTTGAGTCGCATGTTAGCATGCTAGCCTGCTAGCATGTTAGCACAACTGGATTGATTTGTTCCTGCTCACTGCAACCACGTGAAAGAAGAAAGAGTCTGATGTTACGGGGGTTTCCTATTTTTATGGCCTTTGAGGCAATAAAAAGTTCAACATGAGAGAGTTTAATCTGCAGCTGCATCAAGAACAGCTTTAAAATCTGATATCTGCAACTGATTAAAAATATGGAGGCAACATAACAAGCAGACGGCTGCAAAACCTGAGCTGAGTTTGTGATCAACATAAAACATTGTGAGGAAAGAAAAGCAAATAAAATGACATGGAAATGAGGAGAGGAGAGGAGGCTTTAAGGGGAGAATAAAGGCGGGGGGAAAGGAAAGGAGGAAGAGGAGAGGAGAGGAGGATTAAGATTAAGAAGGAAATGGAGAGAAAAAGAAAGGAAAAAAAGGAGAGAAGCAGAAAGGAAAGTACTAGTAGAAGAGCTGCAGAGAATCTAATGTGTGTTCTGTATTTTAATGTGCAGTGTTCAATGTGACTTCTTCAACCAACACACTTTTCTTTCACTTTACATTCTCTGTGTGTGTGTGTGTGTGTGTATGTGTATGTGTATGTGGATGCAAGCAAGAATCTGAAAAATCTCTCTCCTATTACCCATGAGGCTTTGCAGCGTGTTGACAGCACAATAGTAAGCCCCTCAAGGCCAGCTAAAACACTCACACACACACACACACACAAACACACACACACACACACACACACACACACACCTCTAAGTGAAAAGATATTTTCTTGTTTTCTTTCTGAAAATCATTAATATTTTAAACCCTGGTTGATATTTTTACTATTTTATGGGTAAAATCCATTTCCTGTTCGCTGAGTGATTAAATAATTTGGTTTTTAGGCAGATTTTCTGGGTAACATCACAGACACAATATTGCCATGTGTTTCTACACTCTGTGGTTTGTATGTACTAAAACAATTTCTTACAGATCCTCATTGCACAACAATATACTAGATGAAGTACATAAAAAGTATATTCTGTATATCTCTGTTTTGTTTGTATCTCGTGCACCAACAAAGTGTTTTACGGTTATTTATTTCTGTTTGGAATGTAACTGCCATGAAACAACTAGCTAATCGTTATTTTTCTCTCTAGCTCACTCACTCGCTCTTTTTTTTAAAGTTTTGAAGCTGTCCAACAATTCCTTACTTTATTTTTAACGTTAATAAACAACAAGAAACGCCCACCTTTCGTCCTAATAATGATCCTACAATCCTTCCTCATTTTATGAATGAAGTGGTGCACAAGTTCAAGAAGCAGGGCCGTCTGTGTTTGACCAGTTGGGGATGCCAACTCCACCCCTAAAAAGATACATTAAAATAGTGGAGCCGGAACACCTGGAACTAAATTAAACTAAATACTACAGGAACTCTGTCTGGTTCCTGGGATTGAAATTCTCCTCTGAGTTCCTGCAGGGGAAAAAACTTTTCTGTCTGATCCTCACTTCTTTAATTGTGCAATAACTGATGTTTTGGCCACTTGGGGGCAGTAACAAGATGTGAACACAACACTGACATCACCTTTCAAGTTTATATATTGAATGTCGTATTTGTGTCACCTGATGAATGAAAGTCCAATATTTGCTCTCTTTTAGCTCTGTTTTTGGTCTCCACCACCTCCTGAAGGAAATATCTAGCTCTTTAGCTGCTAAATGCTCCACTGTGTTCACCAGCTCGTCCATAACTATGCCTGTCTGCTGTTTGCTGTTGAGCAGGTACAGTACAGTGGCTTTTTACAGCTTCTTCTCTGAAAACGATGCACAGAGAACGCTTGAGTGAACCACAACTGTAAATGTTCAGATGGACAGATAAAAAACTACCCTAAAGTGAGGCAGATTTGGCTGCCATTATTATTAAAAACATGAATCAACCCGTTCTCCTCCCAGGGCGTCACATATGGACGCTTTGTCAAGACCCCTTGACGTCACTTTTTCACACCCAGGCTACCTTAGCATCGTTTTTTGCATGTATAGGGCTCTGCGGTCAAGTTAGCAAGAATACCTATGCATCATCAAGTTAGACTTTCAAAATAAAAGTAGTGGTTAACATTGTGAAACAGTGCAGTTTGTTTAGGTTTATGAAAACATCATGGTTTTGGTTAAAATAACTGTGACTTAAATTATGTAAGTTAAGTAATACCACTGTAAGTGACATGACTTGATAAAGGAAAAGGAATCAATGTTGACTTTTTGTTTTCCTGGGTGAAAATCTGGTTTTCGTCCGAACCACATCCTTACTCGGATATTTCTGTTATTTATACGCGGCCCACTTTTAGTGTTGAACAATGGCGCTAAAGGGTGCCATGTGTGTTGGTACCAGACACTGAAAGACAAAGCGTAGCTATCTGACGCCCTGGGAATATAAACAGGCTGGAATTATAGCTGCTTTAAAAGGCTGAGGTGCTTGGTTTCAGGATTAAGTTTTGAATGTTAAAGCAGTTTAATGTTTGGTTAGGGAGTGCATTATGTCAATAGAGGCCCTCACAAGTATAACAGAACAAATGTGCGTGCATTCACAACAGTATAATGTGTTGCAGGACTCTTGCGTTGCATTGCATTAGATTGTAAAGGTGTTTGTGTTATTTTGTCCATCTGTACTCCCTCAGTAGGAGTCTCAGTTGTTTCTACGAGTTTGTTTGTGTGTGTGTGTGTGTGTGTGTGTGAGATCATGGCTGGAAGCGAGGAAGAAGATGAAACGAGTCTCCTGTGTTTCCTGACAACACACACACACACACACAAACACACAGTGCTACAGGCTCAACATACATAATCAATCAACCCTCACTGTGAACCAGAAAAATAAAATAAAATATAGGTTACACACACACATACATACACAAACAGAGGGCATACCAAACAAGCAGCTATGATTATCTGTGGCTGTGGTGTGTGTGTGTGTGTGTGTGTGTGTGTGTGTGTGTGTGGGTGTAGATGATTAAAATGCCTAATAAAGTCAAGAGAAAGCACTCAGCCTAAGTAGCAGACAGTAAAACGCAATCAAAACATCAGGCTGGGACTCATTAATGTGTGTGTGTTTGGGGGCTTGTTTTACTATATTCATGGGGTCTGAACACCGGGAGTCCAATATACTTGTAGGTCCGACATCTTTGTGAGGACCAAAACGCTGGAACCCAGTCACTGACGGGTCCTCACAAAGATAACGACACATGGCTGAGTGTGTGTGTGTGTGTGTGTGTGTTTGTGTGTTTGTGTAAGTGAGTTAGTGAATGCATGCAGCCAAATTGAATCTTCAGACTGAAGTGGATGTAATGTGTAATCTAGATCAAATGTGTTTACTGTGTGAGACGGAGACACACTCAAAGATCAATGTAATTCAACTAAGAGCAACACTTATTGGCTGAAGTAGTTTCAGTTACTATGGCAACCGACACCATCAGGACCACTCCGTCTATCTATCTATCTATCTATCTATCTGTCCATCCTTTGCTAGAAACAGGAGGTGACAGGAGCTATGTTAACCCCTACAGAATGCAATTATTCATACCGTTCCTGTAGAGTGAAAACCACGTGTTTCCAAATGTGGTGATATTAGATGTGTGTTCTTTCATAGGCTGAGACAAGCCTCCTCCTGTTTAAGCTCATTTTTAAACCCTTCTCGGATCAGCTGGAAAATGCATTGTCACAAAGCTGAACAGAGGGCTGTTTCTCTGAGCTCATGAAAATTTGAGTTGTTAAGAGATATGTGGTTTTTTACAGGACAGTGATGCTAAAAATATAACGATCTTATAGCCCATGATGCATTACTGTAGGTTAAACTACCCAACAGGCTATAAAGTAGTTAAAATGAGCTCAACCTTCAACAACTATAGCGGTAAAATCAGCCCTTCCTCACCCAGAAAACAACAACAACATAGGTTGATAGGTGAGGGTGTGGAGGAGGTGGTTTACATTCAGCTGTAGTAGGGAGAGGTGGGGGAGGTAAGCAGAGCCAGGTAGAGTAAATAGTCACAGCTGCTGTCCATTGACTAATTATTATCTCCTTCAATAGTGTGCAGTAGTGTGCTGGACCTCCGATGTCTGCCGCCTGCTGTGACTCACATATAGGGAGAACAGCCAGGGGGGCTGTGAGTTTGAGACTGTAGTTATTGTTTGTGAAGAACTGCCCAGAAGAGATCGGCGGGAGCAAGCTGGGAAGCGTGTGGCCCAGTGCAGGCAGAAGTTTTATGCTGGGAGGTGTGTGGGTGAGTGGCAGCTTGTACTGTTTGCAACATGCTCCTGTGTCAGTGTCTGTACTGAAGTAGAAGTAGCTAGAGGGTTCTGCTACACTGGCACCCACCTCAGTACAACCGTCAGGAGAATGGCGGACCCAAGAAAGCAGCAGCGTGGCATTGTTGGCACAGATGCTGGGGGAGAATGCAGCGATGCACCAGCACCAAGTGGAGGCTGCCTGGCAGCAGTAGGAGATCAATTAAAACCATGGCCACCTCCACAAAGGGTTTAAGTTTTACATTATGTGTGGCCTCTTGCGGCCAGGGACAAAGTGCATGTGAAAAAACACCAGGTGTAGGGTATAAATAACCAGAAAGTCCTTCTTTTTGAGTTGTAGAGTGGGTAGTTAGTAAATTAGGCAACCTTCACCAAGGAGACTGGAGTTGGGTTTCCATATGAAACAAAAAGTCAACATTAGATTTTGTTTTTTGCAGCATTAGTAGCGGAAGCAATAATTTTGGTGTTTCTTTGCTTTTTAGGTAGCATTTTATGTAGCCATAGCTAGCTAGCATTAGTGTTTTTTGTAACATTAGCTACTGTTAGTGCTAGATGTGCTAGCAGGTACTCCTTCAGTTGCAATGGGGAACAGAACACTCATTTTACTTAGATACTTACATTTACAATAATAATATAATATTTTTTTGAATGCAGAACTATTGTACTGTCATAGTGGTGTTTGAGGTTTTATCAAATTTTTTCCTCTTTATGAACTTTTCCATATTTTTTAGTTGCTATTCACTTTCTGTTTGTGTTCTTGTTCCTTTGTCTTTAAGTTTTCTCAGTTCATCCTCCTGGAGACTCTGACAGTTTTCTTCATCTATGCTCATAACTGCTCTTCATGTGTTGTCTTCATTAACTGCTTCATCCTCTCTCATCTCCTCTTCCTCTGCATGAATGGTCTCCTTATGAACAGCTCCACTGCTGGGGTAACCTCCATCACCTCAAACACCAACTGCACATCTACAAGATAAAAACAAGGACACTAAGAGACATGTTTGATCCACATGAAGACACAAACTGGATCATTAAGAAGGGGAGCAGATCTGCTGGAGTCCACACTGCAATGTTTCACTTCAACCACAAGAGGGCACAACAGGCTTTCTGACAGGCAACTAAATACTTACCATTGTTGACTTTATAACACAATCTAATGATTTAGAAGCACGTTTAAGGACATTTATATAAAGAGTAAATAAACTGAGTCTGCAGGCTGGTATCCAGAGCCTGAGGTGTTTTGGCTGGACGGTGAGGGAAACCTCCTCTCTGCTGGACCTACAGAGACAGTCAGAGGTCCTGATGACCTCTATACTGTCAGCAGCAGAGTGACTGTGGAGAAGAGACACAGCAACAGCTTCACCTGTAGACTCCAGACCAGAGAGAGTCACATGTTGCACCATGCTGTTCTGGGATTTATAATTTCAGTTTGTCTTCTCAGTCATGTCGAGGTATGTAAGAAGTGTCTTGGCTCCAGGATTTGTTGGTCTGTTTTTTTATTTCAACATACCATCACTATTTGTCTCTGTGAAGGAAGTTAGAGGTACTACGTCACAGGTTACCTCAGGTCATGATAGAATCAATTGCAGAGCTAACGCTAAGACAAAGGTGACAGCAAGGGACTCAAATCAATAGGTCAGACTCTCACTCCTCTCTGCCTGTTTGGTCGACTGACTGACGCAGCTGCCTTGATAAGGATTTATTGCTATCCATTTGTTTATTAACCCAAGGTCGAGGTTAACTTCATTTTGTTTCATTACAGACAAACTGACTGGCTCTCTATTTGAACACTTAGTGAATCTCTATGGGTCTATGAAGGATACATATCCCCAGACAGGAACTCATGTTTTCACACTTAGTATGCTGGGACTGTATCTCCTCAGCCGAGTTTTGTTAAATAATACTGTATAAGTCTTCATCAGTCTCTGAAACTTCTTTTACATCACCTGAACCTGACTCTCTTCAGTGTTTTAACAGTTTCCTTAAAGCTTTGTAACCAACTTTAACTTTTATTCTGTAGTTACAACCACAACCCTTAGATGAGGATCTAAAGCGTCACGTAAGAAATGTGACTTGGTTTATAGACACTGTCCAGTAATTAACTGGAGGCCTGAGTCTATTGGAGTCAGTCTGTCTATCAGGACTGTACTCCTTTTAAAACGAGGCTGTTTGCTCCGTTTACCCAATCATTTCATTTTGACAGTGGCATGTAGTTCCAGTCCTCAATGGTTAACACTGGTTTCTTTTAAAACATTAAAATGTCAGAACAAATGCCCTGTTTTGTTGTTCACCAGTTGTAAGAAATACCGGTTGATCTATATTAAAAAGATTAAAGACATAGAAGAAGCTCTGAAGACAAGAACTTAGAGTGGTAGAGTGAGAACAGTAGTCAGCAGACAAGTGTCAGGAAGAAGCACGATCATTGCAGTAACGCAACCAGATTCACACCAACGTCACTGTGAGCATGTTAGCTTGGGGCGACAATAGCTCAGTTGTAAAGACATTCATCACAGAGGGTACTAGGAAACACTCAAGAAGGTGTTTGTAGCTCAGCTGTCACTTCATCTGGACCGTTGCCAACAGCCTGCCTGTAATTACAATGATCATTCCCCTTGTCATGGCATGAGTAATTACTAAGTGTATGTGCTATTTTAATTTGGTAGGTTACACTAGCAAGTGATTTACATTTAGTACATTTTAATTATAGGCACCTTTCAAAACACTCAAGGTCACCTAACAAGACAACGTGTTAGCAATAAATCATAAATTAAGAAAAACTAAATAACTG
>NW_024044401.1:0-29698 GCF_014851395.1 Micropterus salmoides | reverse complement strand
AGAGAGTGTCAATTGTGAGAGGCAGTGTAGACAACCATGAAAAACACATAGATTACTATGTGTTCAACCATCTGACGCAGATAAAGGTCCACTTCTAGAGACATTAAATATTAACAAATAATTTATTGAATTTGAGTAGTTGTTTTTTTAACATAGTTTTCCATAGAACCTGTGTTTATTTGTCTGCAGCTCAGAGGATTTGACTGCTGAATGAAAAATATCAAGGCCAGTGGAGGAATCTGAATTTATGCATGAACTAATATTTGTCTGCATTTGCATTTGAAAATATAAGAAATAAATTCTGCATGCAGCCCCAATCTCATAAATATACACAATAAAACTATTTAAACCCAGATCAATCACTACATACATTCTGATGGTAATTATATGTTTACAGGCACATATTAGAAGGGGATGCAGTGAGGAAAGAGCTCTCAACACAAATTTGCTTCAGACCTCCATTTTACAGTATGTCTGTAAGGAAAATATTCAATAATGAACAGCAGCGGCCACATTCTCTCAACAGCTACATCAACTAAGCTGTCAAAAGAGAAATTGCAAGGTAATAGCTTATATTTGGCCTTTCTATTAGTGCTATCTATTGTTTGCCAGGATATTACCTATAAGACTCTCTAACCATTGGGACATAACACTTTATTTCAGTTCTATATTAGAAAAATGGTAATAAATTAACACTCAGGTCATCTTTAATGACCAAACTGTCTGAAGGCTACTATTTTCAATAAGTTCCTCTGAAGGGTCACAACCTTTCATAGAGAGACTGAAATTAAATTCAGCCATCTATGACCTTTATGTCATCAGTTGAATTAGCTGCTTCCTGCAGACTGAACAAAGATGTCCAGGCAGAGGGTGACAGGGCCAATGACAGTCATGCTTTTTACAAAAATTATATTGGTCACAGAGGCTATAAGTCACACTTGGTCACAGCTGAAAGTTCAGGGAGCAATGTGACCACTCACATTAATCTACTGGCTGATAACCCATTTCCAGGTTGACTGCTATTGGTCATATTCAAGTGACATATTTCTGGTTGCGTCATGCGTGGTGATAGCTCTAAGATTAGCTTCCTGTCAGCCAGCAGCAGCTATGTTCCCATATCTGGAAGTTTGCCCATGAAACTCAGTCATAAGACCTCTAAGAGTCTCTAGGTGAGAAGAGCCTCTGATAGATAGGTTAACCACTGGAACAAGTCATTGCTCTATTCATAGCCTGGACTACTGTCCGGCTCAATGACACAACACTAGGGAAGGTCATGGATGCTTGCCTATAAAATTAAGCTAGCTGTAAAATTGGAAATGCTGAGTGACAGACGACCCTGACAGATAAAGAAACAAGGTGGCTGACTGATTCAGCTTAGCAATAGCTTGTTTGGCACACTGGGCATGTGAAGCATTCTCATAAGGATTTTAACCTGGCTTTACACTTGGCGTCTGAGTATTTTTAGCAGACACAATAAGAGGGCAAATTTATACAGTGGCAAAGAGTAAACAAAAACAAACACTATGTTATTACCTTGGACCTCTTCCTAGAGATTTGTCCCTCACCTTTAAAAACACAGAAATTACCTGGCAAAAACACAAACAAACTGCACTTCAGAAACAAAAGATTTCTTATTAAAAAGAAAGATGTCTATGAAGATTCTCAGTCATCCAGGTCAACCAAGTCCAGTTGCCCTTGATTTTAACCTTCGTTGGATAAAAAGAAAGAGTTTTCTTAGAATGAATTTCTATCCTTTTCGACCCACAGTCAGACATTTCGGCTCCAGATGTACAAAAGCAACCAGATGGACAGCCTTAATCCAGTCAATCTCAGCACAGTGGGCTATTTACTGTGTGCCACAACCAACGAGGACATGTGAAAGAATATTCATCAATAGTTTCTTAGTCTGCCCACACAACATCTGCCTCTCATGAAGACACAAAAGGCCCGTACATTCAGCAAACGCAGATATACCACAAAAAAACAGGATAGTTTTAGTTATAGCTATGCAGCAAAGTACACTGAAAAATATAAAAGCTAAAACATAACAATGATAAACCCGCCTGTCTGACTTTTAGTAGAGATTTACACCCGTTACAATGGAAAAGAAAGTGAAGTTTATGGTCCGGTGGAATGAGCTGATTTTGAGATTAGTACCACAGCTTCTCTAGGTGATTTCTGACCTTCATCATTACTGCTTATATAGGCTGTGCCCATAACCCAGTGGCACAATGTAGTCAGTCAATTTAAACATACAGTTCCCTGTTATTTCCTCAGGGAAACAGCAGAAAAGGCTTTTTTTATAAAACCTACTCAGTCCACAATTTGTGTGAAAAGTGAAACTTGTTTTAAAACTTAAAGTTGCTACAGTTGGTCCACTGTTATATTAACAATGGACAATATTACTGTTTCATGTGAAAGGGGTCGGTTGTAGAGACAAACCCGCATATAATCATCAATAATCTAATAATTTTTTTCCAGGTTTTACAACCCATAACCTCACCGTTTTGGTTCACATTCACCACTCTCCTTAGCACTTTTCCAGCAGCAGCAGGCAGCTTTTTCCATTTAATTGAAAGAGGACAGTACATAAGTGATGGGAAATTAATGGAGAGTGAAATAAGGGGATGAATAGGCATGGGTCGGTATGAGATTTTCACGGTTTCAGTGTTATTTTTAAATGTCTGGGTAAAAAACATCAACATCTTTTTACATTGAACACATATATTTTATTTTTAAGCAACAACATATACGACTGCTGCTAAGAATATTATCAAATAACACTATAAAATCGATTACAGTAAAACTCCGGGCTTTTATTTGCTAAAATCATTCATTTCCGACAGACGGCTTATGCCCTTTTATTTTGAAGGCAGCAACGTAACGAAAACAACAACATGGTGCAGGATGATATGTGGAAGAAGTTAGCAGACAGAGAGCAATGGACTTTACATGACAGGATTCATAACTTGGATTCATTTTTATGAAAAGCTGTTTTGATTCTTTTGATCAGTGGACCCTTACAGACTAAAGGAATATAAATAATCAAGCAACGGACAAATCTGAACTTAATAAGCGAACTTAACGAGGCTTCAAAGGTAACAGGAGTCAGCACTTTTCTTTTTCTGTTCATCTCTAGTACCACGCTGGTTACAGTGGTAAATCTATAAGAATTAGACTTTGGGACTTCTGTTAAATGAACTGAACGACTGAATTGTGGAGAATCTAACTGATCTGACGATGTGTAGCATGTTCATATTGACATATTGATCATTCATTTAAACATTAATATTTGTATTAATGATCCAAGCAGCTTAGAAGCCGCTAAAGCGGGCAGCCCGGCGGGGTTTAAGAGGTTTTATACCTTGACACAGATTGTCTACAGCAGCAGAAGACCACACCAGGTGCCCCTCCTGTCAGCTAAAAACAGGAAACTGTGGTTACAATTCACACAGGCTAACCAAAATTGAACAACAGAAGATTGGAAAAACGTTGCCTGGTCTGATGAGTCTCGATTTCAGCTGCGAGATTCAGATGGTAGGGTCAGAATTTGGCGTAAACAGCATGAAAACGTCCATCCTGCCTTGTATCAGTGGTTCAGACTGGTGGTGGTGCTGTGGTGATGGTGTGGGGATATTTTCTTGGCACACTTTGGGCCCCTTAGTACTAACTGAGCATTGTTTAAACGCAAAAGCCTTCCTGAGCATTGTTGCTGGCCATGTCCCTCTGTTTCCCTTTATGACCACAGTCTACCAATCTCCTGTTGGCTAATTCCAGCAGGATAATTGCACCATGTCACAAAGCTCAAATCATCTGAAACTGGTTTCTTGAACATGACAACCCGGGTACTAGCAAGTTGTACTTAATAAAATGGCCAGTGCGTGTATATTGGCGCGCGTTTTAACTATGCATTAAAGTTTGCAGAAAAGAGTACCATGCTGAAAAGAGTGCACCATACTATGAAGGCAAGAAGTATTGTCTATGCAGAGTAGTGTATCCATGGTGACACTGTAACCCGTTGTGATAGGTATCTGTTGGCAATTGTACCAGCTGCTGTTGTTCAGTTTGACTGTTTCCACTGAGATCTGAATGCAGAAAAACTGAATATCTCTGCTGCGCCAGCTGTCAACTCTATGTTGTACACACACAGTGAGGCTGCATGAGAAACATTACACACACAGTCGCTCTCGTACACAGACAGACACACAGCATGCAGCCAAGCACAGTGAGCCACACAAGTGCACGCAGGCATACATAAACACAAACACATGCCTACACGCTCTCTCTGTTGCATCTGTATACACTTTTGAATGCAACAGTGAAATAGCCCCACATCGTCTATGCCGGTAGTGACTACTACCAAATCGACAGCTTTCTGTGAAAATAGGCTTAAAGGGAGACAGTGAAACCACTTGCGGCTGTTTTTTTTATAAACTGAGCTTTGTGCGGACTGGTTGTTAACGCTCTTGAACAAGGAGGCCAGTTGCCAATTTTATGGTATCAGGCCATTTATTGAGACAGCAGAAGCTGTGTGAATGAGATTGCTGGTATGAGACTGCCTCACACAGAGAGAGAGAGAGAGATCTAGAAAATGCTGAAAAGGTTATGGTTTTCATTGACAGTATAACATATAACCTACTCACTGTTCTGTGCTATAGAGATACAGACTACAAAATTAGACAGAAAAAAAACAGGAAGCGGGGCTTACCAACAAAGATGTAAAAGCTGAAAATAGACACCTAACAGATTAATCCAAAACCACAAGGGAATTCTAATGAATCTTTCATAAACTCATTAAAGGTTCAGTGTGTAATATTTCTGAGGATCTATTGACAGAAATGCAATATAATATGCATAACTATGTTTTTTATTCAGGCAGTGTAGACACTCATCACTATGTTGAATATGTACATTCAAAGAAGAAGAAGTAGCAATAATATACAGCAGAGGTCAGCAAATAAGTTTTGCATCTGAGCAATGTTTTCAATCATTAGATGGTAGGTGAGAATATAATACATAATTTTAGACTTTGTTGACATGGTGGTCAGTTGGCAAAGTGCAGGACTTGCATCTTGAAGGTTGTATGCTTGATCCCACCTTGCTCTCATTAAAGTATGTACTGCAGTATTTGTGTTTCTGTGTTTGATCCACATCCATCAACCAACGGACGCTTTTTCAATTCCCCAGCACGCAACAGACTATTTTAATGTCATTCAGAATTTTTCAAAGTAAAGCTCAGTTCAACTGTAAATAAAGCATTACAGTAAACAAACTTCTTGCGCTTTTATTTTGTAGGCAAAACCACCACAGAGGAAGTAATTATGTGAGAAACTGTTGCTGTCATGACTGAGATCTATTTCAGCACTGTTATCAAAATATTTATCTATTTATATTTTTTGCCACTTTCAAAGCACCATAATCTGGCCACGGGCCAGATATTATTGCTGGTAGGCAGTTGTTGCGAGGATACATAATCACAAAGAGAATAAACATGTTTCCCTCATCAATGTTTGTATAAAGTTTATTGATTATGGAGTTTATAATGGACTGTGGTGCAGAAACAGTGACAACGTTACACACTTGGCTTACATTTTCCATGTTATCCATCAGTGACCAAGCTGCACTAATATATGGTTTTACTGAATAATTAAGTAAACATAATTTCTAAATATATCTACCTAAAGAAACCTAATTTCTTGACTGACTACTCTCTGCTGTCACAGAAGAGACACCTTTTGTGCTGTGTCAGCCACCGTAGCTGTCCTACGCTCTTTGAAAGGGTCGGTTGCAATTCATAGCCTCACCGCTAGATGCTACTAAATCTTACACACTGAAACTTTAAAGATGGTTAATAAAAATTAAGACTGCTAAAACATAGTTTTAGTGTCAGGAATTTAATCAATTCCCAGCTCTCTCAGCTGTGACATTTAAAAATGAGGCTTCTTTCACAAAGCATCACTGTGTGTCCCATTCAGATCATATAATTTTAACTTTCAGTATTACCCAAATAGAAACACACATCCCCGCTGACATTTTTAAGGTCACTTTTGATGTTTTACATTACTGCATGCAGGTTTTCAAATGTCTTACTTCATTCTCTGGACACGCTGTGCCTCTTTTCACACGTTTTTGTTGTGTATTCACAACGAGTCCATCTCGATAACACCTCTCTATTCAAAACTTTGCCACATGCTCTGCTTTTATTATGGTTTCCACACACAGTACACTGACACATATGTGGATGATACTGTTAGACCTGCTACCACAAGAAAATATCAAAGTTCATTTTATTTATTTTCAATTTCCCCTTCATCATTAAGTATCTCGCGTCTATCCACACAAGCTCGTGTTTACTTAAAGGTTGACTAAGAACAGAATGCACTCAGGCCAGAATCACGTCATCAGTATTCATTACATTGGTGACAAGGAGAAAAATCCTTCTCAGCCCCCTTCTGTCATTCCCCTAGCCCTCAGGGAATCCACTGAAGGTTAATTTATTTAAATCCCCCATCCACTCATCGCTATTCCATTAAACTCTACTAATAAATCTTTGGTTTGCCATGTAATCTGTTTTCTACTGTCAAAGGTTTAAGCCTCAGCTGCATTTTGCACGCAGACTTGTGGATGTGCACTCAAAGATAACATGGCAGCAGATAAGGTCATGTTAAAATCAGGAGATGACATGTTTTGTGAGTTTGTGTGTGTGTGTGTGTGTGTGTGTGTGTGCCCGTGTGTGCACCCGTGTCTGCAGACATGTGTGAAACTGTGCACAGACATCTGCTCTTTGAATGTGACCAAAAAGCCTGGTTTAATTAATGTAAGTGCAGCTCGTAGTAGGTGGCAGTGAAATCAAAAGGCTGAGCCCTCTCAGAGCCCCGTGCTGCTCTAGTGTCCCAAAGGTCCCGTAAAGTCTAAGCCTGTGGTCTAAAATGAAATTTCCCATCTGCCCTCTCTCCTGTTTTCATGCTATATTAAAAAATATGGTCATACCTCTCTGGCCATGATAGCAACGATTAGTCTGAGGTACAAGGGGACCTTGTCTATATGGACAAGCACTGTATCATTATTACAGCATGTCATGTCAGCGTTACACAGATGCTGTTATGATAATGACTGTTAAAAAGCTCAGCTGTTGGTTTAATAGTGGGTGAAGCCATTTGCAGTCTGCTGGAGAGGACGTATCATTGAAGTCAATGTGTTTTTTGCGTTCAAGACAGTTTGTTAATGAGATGCCCGGGTGGAGCAGGGGAGTTATGACCAGAAAACTGGCTCCAAAGGACCTCACCACTGGTAGACAGGCTGAGGGCACAGTCTGATATTTGTGAGTGTACACATGTAATGCCAAATTCAGACTATACAATATCAGCCCAATAATGTCCTGACCCACTAAATGTGGTGCGTCTGAAACAAAATTGACAGTCGGGTGCGACAATTGTCATAGCGGAACAAAGAATGATACAACATCTTGGACGCCTCACCACGTTTGAAAACTTGTGTTCTGTTACGTTATGCGACACTGACCAACAGGAGCACAGCGTCGTAAAAGTGAAATTACTTTTTCTTTCAGTGAACACTTCTTGATCACTCTTTAGCACTATGGAATAGGGCTGAAACGATTAGTCGACATAATCGACAACATCAATTATAAAAATTTGTCGTGAAATTTCATTGTCGACACGTCCTTACAGAGATGTGGTGGTTGTTAATTTCTAACTGCAATGCACTACAGGAAGTGCTGGGGGCAGTATCGCTTCCACTGTCATGACTTCTTGACTATAAGACTCCCCACAAAGAAGAAGCTTTCATGTGAGAAATCAACTGTGTAGAACTTGAATATTGGCAGGTTTATGAAAGTTGAAGTCAAATCGAAAATGTGCTCAAATGTTTTCGAGGGTGAGAACCTCCACAAGCGCCCACGAGGTTAGTGGTACCAGCCGGCCTGCCAGTCACGCCCACAGAGCAATAACAGAGCAACAATGACAGAGGAAACAGTAAGATAGTTTCAATGTTCGTACCGCTGTTATTCTGTCATTACAATTTGAGTAATGGTTTAACATTAGTAAATCAAGAAACATCTGGTTCATGATGTAGCCTACAGTACATTCTCCACTTATAAAACATAGGCACTTTGGAAAAATAAACTACAGAAGTAGTATGAAAGGGGGCTGTTGCTTTATAATAGACATTAGTGTTCAGTCTGAATAGTAAACCTCTTTTACTTAATGGTAATGTCTAACTAGCAACATTACCATTGGCTGTGTGTTGGAGATCAGTAATTCACTTGAAAGATATTCAATTAGTTAAATGGTTTAATTAGGGTTAAGGTTAGGGGGTGACAAAAATAATTGTGACTAGTCCACTAATCAAATAAATAATTAACAGATTAGTCGACTACGATAATAATCATCAGTTGCAGCACTACTATGGAGCAATGTTTTGTACTGTGCATGCACACAAGGCCATACAAGCATGTGGATGACAAGCATGTGGATGACAAGCATGTGGATGGTGCAATACACATTCTTGCAGCTGGTGGTGGTCATGCACCAAGAAATGTATAAATACGCCAAAAAGTGAAGAAACAAGAACAATGGTTTATGAGGAACATTTTTTGTTAGACCTCAAGGATACATAATTTAAATTGAATGTGAAAATGAATATTTGTATGGTTCTGCTTGCAGCCAAACACGCAAGCAATGCAAGAAAGAAGGAGAAGAACAGGCCTTTTTTCCCTTAGGTACCTGCACAATAAACTGTCCATGCGTGATTTTAACAGCCACTCACCTTTGGCTGCGGCCTCAGGAATGTTCGTCACTGTTGCAAGTTTATCACCGCAAGCTTGGCTTTCCGTTGGTTTCATCTTCTGGTATCATTTTACGGAAGCCCTCAGCGGCCATCGATTCATATCTTTATTTTACTCTGTTTTCACGTGATAACGGGATTATCTTGTGATCTCGAGATAACGACTGTCGTGTTCTCGTGATCTCGAGATAACGACTGTCGTGTTCTCGTGATCTCGAGATAACTAAACAGTAGTTTAACACAGGGGTTGGCAAGAACGTTTCTTAAATGGTGATTTCAAGGTAGTTTCAGTGTCACTGATTAGCTTAGTTGGTAAGGCACAGGACTCATAGTCTTAAGATTGTGTGTTCGATTCTAATGGAAGACCAATTTAGAAAAAAAATCTTTTTCATATTCCTCTCCAACAAAGTTGTTATGAAGATGATTGATTCACATGCTCACAATTAAGCATGTGCTGGAGTGAGCGCATCCCGGCGACATTCATCAACCTATGGACTTTTAATTTCCCCATTATTACCACGTAGAGGAAATTCATCTGTTTCTCATTCAGGGGAATCCTTTTAACTACACATTTCCTGACGGCTATTTCAGAACATTTGAAATGTGGGATTGGATTCCCCTGAATCTCTTCACAACAGCTTTCTTGAAGAGAATGATTAAAAAACACACAAAAGAAGAAAAAAAAAACTTTGCAGAGAGCAGGGGTCAAACCTACAACCCTTAGGATGCAAGTCCTGTGCTCTACCAACTAAGCTAACTACTGACTCAGCAATTTGCCAAGAAATTATTATACAGAAACGCACCGGCAGACCCCTGTATTCAGTTATGGTTCAGTATCATGAGATCTTGAGAAAATGATCCTGTTATCACGAGAAAACAACAGTCATTATCTCGAGATCATGAGGTAATTGTCCCGTTATCACGGGACAACGGAGTAAAAAAAATATTTGAATCGATGGCCGTTTATGGCTTCCGTATCAATTAACACTTCTCTGTACCTTTTTATTTGCTATTAACTTCACTTGTCACCAATCGATCGCTGCGTTCCATTATATCAATTAAATGCTTTTCTGGCACAGCTGCGGCTGCTTCAGGTGTAGTTACCTCTGTTTGCTTCTTCAGAGTCTTTACTGTAGTTAAGTGACTAGTTTAAATAGACTCCTTACTCGTTTACTTTCAACACACGTATCAAAAAATTACCTTAAAGTTGATTCCCACAACTTATTTGGTCACTAAACTATTTCACTCCTCTCTCATTTAAATATAAAAAAAAACTCCCAAGCTGTAGTCTTTCCCCATATAGGCTAATACTACCCATGAGGATGACCTAATTAGGATGAGGAGAATGTGATACAATTTACCAATACCTTTATGTAACAGTTATTTGAAACAAGAAAAAATAAAACAGATAACCTTGCTTGTCCAAAACAATAACACAAATAATAATAGGCTACCAATCAACTACTATGGCTTCAACAGGTGGCATTTTATGCAAGGTATCGAATTAAGTACTCTATTGGTATCGGTATTACTTAAAGGGCCTGATTTACTAAAGGTTTGCATGAGTAAAAACATGTGCAAACTTGATATCACCAGCAAATTAGAATGTAAGCGGACTAACGGTGTGCACGCAGAGTGACGTCTTTCAAAAGCGCAAGATAGCACCTGTTGTTCATTTAGTACTTTTGCCTTAATTAATATGCAATTTGGGGCATAACATGCAAATACATTTATTTACTACACGCAATGTGATCTACCAAGCCTAAATGCAATTTCATGTGAGTGCAACAGCCTCTGTTTGAAAGGAAGGTGCAAACCGGCAAGTGTTGCGCAGAGATGGCTTCTGTTTGTTGCCAGAAGGAGACACAGCCGTAATGAAAGAAAACGTAGGGAAATTAACAATAATAATAATATTATTCTGTATCTAATAGAAATACAATAATTTTATTTTATTTATTCGATGAACTATATGAATAGAATTTATTTGTAATTTCCTTTAGCTTTGGCAATACTGTTGTATTAACATTCCTGCCAATAAAGCAAATTTCGTTTCGACCTGACTTCTTCTCTCCGTGAGATGGAAGAGTTTAGAAAGCTGCGTGGCCCCAGCTGCAGTAGTGCACAGATCACGCGTAAAATTCATCGAGCCAGAGGGAACGATCACCAACTCTTCACAGCGCGCCGGTTGTAATATAGCGACACAACCCATTGTAGGTATCGGAGAGGGTGTGTACAGGGCTAGGGACAGGAGATCGTGGCGCGATCGGGCACGGTGCAGACGGTCGGTGATTGTTCCCTCTGGCTGGATGAAGCACAATCTGCTGGCATTTCCTCACGTCTGGGTCATTCCAGCATACTGTAGCCGTTTCTGCTGGGGTTTCCCAAAGCAGTTTTTTCCAGGTTTGCTGTCCCGAGTACTGAGTGCAATCTCAGGCAGGACAGGCAGGTAAATACGATTTCCACATACTCGGGACGCACTGAACAAAACTAACCAAGGTTTTTACACTGTGGCTGCTTTCCCTCCCGACTCTCCATAGCGGAAACCATTAAAACACGCAAAACCCTCATTTAAATATTCCCACCTCCATTGTGTTTGCTCCTGTTGTCGTCTACGCAATAATTCTTAGTAAATCACCCATAACTAAAATTGCACGTGCAATATTTTAGAATGCACATGCAATTTAGTACAGTTTATTCGGGATGTTAGTAAATCGGGCCCTAAGGGTACTAGTTTTGGTACTGGTATCGTAAAATTTTAAATGATACCCAACCCTAATGGGTCCAGGTTCACTTTAATTAATAAAGCATACAGGTGCTCGTCATATAATTAGAATATCATCAAAAAGTTGATTTATTTCAGTAATTCCATTCAAAAAGTGAAACTTGTATAATGTATTCATTCCACCCAGACTGATATATTTCAAGTGTTAATTCCTTTTAATTTTGATGATTATAACTGACAACTAATGAAAACCCCAAAATCAGTATCTCAGAAAATTTGAATATTGTGAAAAGGTTCAATATTGAAGACACCTGGTGCCACACTCTAATCAGCTAATTACACCTGCAAAGGCCTTTAAATGGTCTCTCAGTGTAGTTCTGTAGGCTACACAATCATGGGGAAGACTGCTGACTTGACAGCTGTCCAAAAGATGACCATTGACACCTTGCACAAGGAGGGCAAGACACAAAAGGTCATTGCTAAAGAGGCTGGCTGTTCACAGAGCTCTGTGTCCAAGCACATCAATAGAGAGGCAAAGGGAAGGAAAAGATGTGGTAGAAAAAAGTGTACAAGCAATAACCGCACCCTGGAGAGGATTGTGAAACAAAACCCATTCAAAAATGTGGGGGAGATTCGCAAAGAGTGGACTGCAGCTGGAGTCAGTGCTTCAAGAACCACCACGCACAGATGTATGCAAGATATGGGTTTCAGCTGTCGCATTCCTTGTGTCAAGCTACTCTTGGACAAGACACAGCGTCAGAAGCATCTCGCCTGGGCTAAAGACAAAAAGGATTGGACTGCTGCTGAGTGGTCCAAAGTTATGTTCTCTGATGAAAGTAAATTTTGCATTTCCTTTGGAAATCAAGGTCCCAGAGTCTGGAGGAAGAGAGAAGAGGCACAGAATCCACGTTGCTTGAAGTCCAGTGTAAAGTTTCCATAGTCAGTGATGGTTTGGGGTGCCATGTCATCTGCTGGTGTTGGTCCACTGTGTTTTCTGAGGTCCAAGGTCAACGCAGCAGTCTACCAGGAAGTTTTAGAGCACTTCATGCTTCCTGCTGCTGACCAACTTTATGGAGATGCAGATTTCATTTTCCAACAGGACTTGGCACCTGCACACAGTGCCAAAGCTACCAGTACCTGGTTTAAGGACCATGGTATGCCTCTTCTTAATTGGCCAGCAAACTCGCCTGACCTTAACCCTATAGAAAATCTATGGGGTATTGTGAAGAGGAAGATGCGATACGCCAGACCCAACAATGCAGAAGACCTGAAGGCCACTATCAGAGCAACCTGGGCTCTCATAACACCTGAGCAGTGCCACAGACTGATCGACTCCATGCCACACCGCATTGCTGCAGTAATTCAGGCAAAAGGAGCCCCAACTAAGTATTGAGTGCTGTACATGCTCATACTTTTCATGTTCATACTTTTCAGTTGGCCAACATTTCTAAAAATCCTTTTTTTGTATTGGTCTTAAGTAATATTTTAATTTTCGGAGATACTGAATTTGGGATTTTCATTAGCTGTCAGTTTAATCATCACAATTAAATGAAATAAACATTTGAAATATATCAGTCTGTGTGTAATGAATGAATATAATATCCAAGTTTTACTTTTTGATGATATTCTAATTATATGACTAGCACCTGTATGTGATTACTGCTTGCATAGTAACAAGAGATTACTGCCACGGTTTACCCCAGACTCTGGCTCTCCTCCTCACCTGCTGTCAATCACCTCATTACCAGACTGCTGAAGAACTTCTGTTTTCCCGACTGCCGGCGCCAGATTGTTTTACACCACTAGTGGTTTTCCGGCAGACCTCTACTTTAAGTACCAGTGTCACTTGTGTTCTCTTGAACACCAATACTAATCTCTCGTGTTTCTCCTTTTGCCTCAGAACTCCTGTACTGTGTGTTTCTACGCTTTCTCAGCCACGCTGCCTTACTCTTCTGCCACGCTCCATAAGCCACCGAACGCCAGCCGCCATTACCGCTACTCCACCACACTATTAAATCCTTCACCTGCCAACTCAGGATCCGCTTCAACTGACTATCTTTGCAAAATACCACTTTGTATTAAAGGAGGCCTATTATACTGCATTTCCAGCCCTATGTTGTAGTTCTGTGACTCCTCTATGGCAGCTTTGCATGATTCAAAGATCAAATAAAATAAAAAAAAACATTTCTATCTTATATTGGCACTTAATGCAGGCCCTCATTTCAGCCTCTGTCTGAAACAGGCTGTAGATGCCCCTGTCCAACCCCCGCCCTCCAAAGCTCACTTTCTTCTGATTGGCCATTGTCTAATGTGTTTATCAGGCTGCCGCAGGGATAGGGCTGCATGTTCCTTTGTGGGCGTGGCCAGCATTCTCTGCCTGGAGCAAGTGACCATATATGGAAACAGTTTTAAACGTTTAAAGCGTTCAGAACAGGGAGATATCTGAGGTTTTGGCTAACAGGGATTTCTTTTAAATACTTTAACCTCCATTATTTGAAGCTTTTGTCATGTTTAACATGAACATCTGACATTGTAACATTATAGAAATTCCAGAAAATATGAAAAAGCATAATAGGTCCCCTTTAAACACCTTTGTTGTACTTACGAGTCTGGGTCCACTCTCTGGGTCCATTCACAACTAAACATAACAATTACGTATGTAAAGATTTCTTGATGGTGCTTTCAGGTGATGCAGTGAAGTCTGTTCCTGGTCACCTCTGTACAGGGATGCAGTTCAGAAAGTTATGATGATATGGTTGGTATCCAATATGTAGTCTGCCACGGCTCTCAGCCTAATGACATCAAGAATTGACCACCTAATCTGACAAAGTGATCAATGAAAAATTTCAGGGGCCCCGTTTTATTTGTCTTTTCAGGGGTCTCATAACTGCATACATTCAAAATGTGATTTAATACACTTTAGTTTCAAATTAAATCACATAGTATATATGTCGTGTGTTAGCCAGATCACAAATCTGATTCCAACATGTCTTGTTTTCCCTGTGTTACATGCACATAAAGATATAAAAAGCTAGCTAGCTAATAACTACTCATAGACTAAGACAAAAACATGAATGAATCACATTTATAGACTACAAGCGAGACTAATGTTTTACTCATTGTTATGACAAGGAACAGAGCCTGTGTCTATTTCCACAGATGAAGTTGTTACACGGGACTGGAAAATATATTACATTAAGCAGATGATTTTATCCAGAGCAAGTTATAATTGCTATATATATGTCAGATGTTACACCCCTCTGAAGCAACTAGGGGCAAAGTGTCTCGCTGAGGGACACATTGTCGCAGTGGGAATCAAACCCAGGCCTCCCACACCAAAGGCAGTGTCCTATCCACTGCACCACTACCCTGTCATACATGCTGCATGTGTCTTGGAGAAGAGAATGCAATTACACCTTTTCAACATCTGGCGTTGAATTTCAATCCATCTTGAAAGCTTCGAGGATGCCTTTACATCCATTTTTGATATCTGATCTGATTTCTACTCTCAGCAATTTTATTCAAAGGAAGGATGTCCACTTGCTTTTAATAGCACTTTCAAATTCACCATATTTAAGGAGAAATGTTGTTAAAGCAAATGTATTAAAGCCCCGCCTGATTGGTTAAAGTGGATATTTTTTTCCCTTTTTTAAATGAGTAATACATGAGTGTGGTCATTAACAGTAATGGGGTTAATTTGTAATTCAATTTAATGGAGTTCCTAGTCAAGAAGAAATCAATGTGTGAATGTCCACAATGTATTTCTATTCAGATTAATCTTCATTGGACACTCTCTAAGGGCAAACACTGCTGCTGGAATAATGCTTCTTCACTGCTGGCTCTGGACTACTCAGTTGTTTCAGTCTCCTACTCATAGACAGAAATCACGATCACTTTATGATGGAAAGCGGCCAGACCCCCACTGACACAAGCTTTATTGGACAACAGGTGTCCTGG
The DNA here is from genome assembly GCF_014851395.1 of Micropterus salmoides. NCBI lineage: Eukaryota > Metazoa > Chordata > Actinopteri > Centrarchiformes > Centrarchidae > Micropterus > Micropterus salmoides. Next base: position 14,217 of record NW_024044401.1, on the reverse strand, counting down.
CAGAGAACAACACATTAGAGAGAAAAAAATAAGCATATAGTGAGATCTCTTCTGTTTAGAAGCCTGTGCTTTAAAAATATGCTCCAAATTAGTCCCCAAGTCAGCACACAGTAAAGCAAATATGTCACCCAAAGATGTCAAACATCCACTTTTAATCTTAGTGTCAGAGATTTAATAAAGCTAGGCTAGCACAAAATACTTCAATTACCACATGTATCTCATATTACCCACCATACATGTAACACAACCTCTCATTTTTCCTCTACTGCTGTGTCTGCTGTTTTTTGTTGCATCCGTTTCTGTCACATCAGCCACATTATAGCATCTATGCCATTTCAACATCTAAAAGACAATCAATATATATGTAGTATATAATATAATTTCTTATGCATAAATTACAATTAATCCATCCATCCATCCATCCATCCATCCATCCATCCATCCATCCATCGTCAACCGCTTATCCTGCATACAGGGTCGTGGGAATTAATCCATCACTTTAGAAATAGAAATGTATTTCCATATAGTGTCACTAAGCTAGCCATCATATTAAATACACCAGTGAAATGGACAATAATAAACAAATCACATTCTGCTACTGTAAAGACCCTCCACACACACCTTAGACAACTTGACTTGCATTTCAAATCGAGGTCCACACATCCTATTCCTGTAATACTATTCCTGTGAGCTTGGCCAGCCCATCCTGCATCATGCTACTGGCACATTTGCTGTTGTTGTTGTTTGAGTTTGTCTTTACCAAAGTACTAATCCCCCTCTTTAGCATTTCTCCCTCTCTGGACCCTTCATGGCGTTTCTCTTCAATCAGGCAGGAAGCACAATAAGCTTAAATTCTTTTTTCCATATGAGTGTGATGATTACTTATGATAGAATCAGAATGAATTATAACCCCTGAGCGACGACACAAGGGAGAGCTTTAGTGCCAAAAGCCTTCTTTCAAAAGAAGAGGCTTTCTCCTTTAAAGCTATTCCAATATGGAGTTAGTGAATAAGCTTCTGGAGAAGGATAGCCAGATGGCTGCTTGTCATTCTCCATGAGTCTATTTGCTTTCAGTTCTGCAAACCGAACAGGTAGGCAATGAAATTTAAAATTCAAGCATGTTATTATTTCACACCAACACTTAACTTTATGTTTTGATAACAACTTATCACATTGTGACATACAAAATCAAAACAATGAGAAAATTTATCAATTGCAAATCAAATTGAAAGTAGGAAAATAAAATGCAAATCAACAATTCAAACCACTTCTTTAGAACTGAAACAATTAACTGATTAGTTGGTTGACACAAACTGGCAACTATTTTAAAAAGTGATCTGTTAAATTTAGTTTACTTGTTACATATTTAATGTCCAGTTGCAGCTTCTCCAATATGATGATTTTTTGCTGATTTTCTCTGATATGATTTTTATTGAATATCTGTTGTTCGGACAAATCTAGATGGAAATTGTGATGGGTATTTTTCACTGTTTTCTGATGTCTTACCTAATGGTTAATTGGTTAATCATTAAAATAATAAGCAGATCAACAGCAAATGAAAATAATCATTACTAGCTGCCTGTTAAATTAATTAAGGAAACTTCTCTGTATCCAGAAATAGTATTCTTGTATTTTCAACATGAATGGCTTTTCTTCAGCATTAATTCAACAGCCCTTAAGTTATATGATGATGCATCAGTGTTGAACGCATTAGTGACTTAGTACCCAAGCCAAAGGTGATGGCAGCTCAGTCCACGTATCACGTGTGGACAGACTAAGAAGCGCAATAATTTATTTGATGTTTTTAGATGCATGAATCTTTATGAATACATGCTGAAGCGATGCAGTGAATCATTTCATGACAGGAAGCACAGAAGGCAGGCTGAATCATTATTAAAGTAGCTCTGTAACAAAGAGAAATAAACCAAGTGTCATGTTGTACAGTGAATCAGAACTGCTGCAGGACAAACAGATGGCTTCCTTGCTGAGTGGCTGTTCACGTAGTCCTTAGATTTTGTATGATAAACTTAACATTTCAAATACTGAAAAACTCAAAAAACTACAGTACGTCAGACAGCAGAGGCTAAAGTAAAGGGGACAGACTACACATTGCATCAGTCAGTCTCAGACTCCTACCTGTCTTACAACAGGCAGTAAACCTCTACTTTTTGGCCTCAAATGAGGTCCATAAACCAACACAGGCTCCCTGTGTCGCTCTAGTGAACACCTCTCACAAACAAACAGATGATGAATTTGGATTTTCAGCAACTTTTGGCTTCACTGTCTTGCTTAACTCCCGGCTAATCCAAAAATGGGCAAAGAGGTGGAGTGTCGGTGGAGCTGAGGCAGGTCGAATGAAGCCTGGCTGCTATGGCTTGCCACCTGTGACGGCACCCACCTGTCACTCAAAGTGACCATGGCCTTGCTTAATAATTTTAAGCATTAATATCATTTCAACAGATATGTCATATAAAATGGACATAAAAATTGTCATGAAGTGGGGAAAAGGGATATCTTATGAGACCAGCCTGTAAACATGTTTATTTCTGCTGAGAAGTTGGGCATTTTAACATGGGGATCATGGGAAATAACTGGCTTTTGGAGCCAGTCTCAAGTGGCAGTTCAAGAACAGTTTTTGGCACTTCCAGGTTGGCTTAATCTTTCAGCCCCTGGAGGTTGCTGCTTGATGGTCCCTCAAAAAATACCTGTTGGGACCACTTAAGCTAGAATTCTCATCTGTTTGCACCATTTCTTGCTTTTGGACAAGAGGATAAAGACAGATAGAAATGGGAAAAGACTAAAACAGACCTCAATGCGGAAATGTATTACATTTTCACAACCAGCTCGACAAATGGATTTGAATTGATTGCCACATTCGCAGGATGGCAAGAAGAGAATCAACCTTTCTAGACAGGAAATGACCCGGTCACAGACACCATTACTTGAGAACGATACTCAGCCTGTCCATACATTACACGCCTGAGGAAAATGCAACAAAGGCAGTCAAAGCTAATTTCACTCACATTACAAAGGACCTTGCAACACCAATATTTTGCACCTTCAATATCCTAAACTAGATCGAAGGGTTCCCACCCTGTGATTGAACTGATAACAGACGTTATCAAGGCTTGTCTGACATTTGACACCTGCATAATTTGATTCTTTGGACACAACAGAGTCCTTCAAATGGGACTAGGATGCTGAGTTGAAAAACTGTTTTATTTCAGTGAATTGGCATTCAGATCAATATTTCAGCTCAATGAAAACAGTTTGTAAAAAATTTTAGACAGTGGACAAAAAACCTTACATAAATCTGTTAAAATAGAAAAAAAAAAAAAGAAACCAGCCCACTAGTTCCACATTTGGCGGCTGTGGTTTAGGAGGTAGAGCAGGTTGCCCGTTAATCGGAAGGTTGGCGGTTCAATCCCCGGCTCCTCCAGTCTGCATGTTGAAGTGTCCTTGGGCAAGATACTGAACCCCAAATTACCTCTGGTTGCTGTTCCACCAGTGGATGTGTGTGAATGTTTTCTGTTTGAACACTTAGGCTCAGTGTGTGAACGGTGAATGCAGATGTTGTGTAAAAGGCGCTATACAAATACGGAGCATTTACATTATCCAAGGCGTACATGCCTTCAGGCTGGGACAATGCTCATCAGTGTAGTGCTACTGATTTGTAGAGACATTGCAGAGATTAGCAAGGACTTCTTATTATAAGGGACTGACCCTACTGACACCCAGACATGTTCAGCCTTCTAAGTACCCCAGTTTTCCTGTAACCCACCAGCAGCACCCTCCTACAGCAGCTGGCAAAAAGTGTGTGCCATTTTTGTCCGATGACCTAAAGAAGACCCTTCACACTGACTACATTACAAGCCAACCTCCTATATAGTTGATTTGACCTCCAGCCTCTGGAACTGCAGAGAGTCACAAAGGAATCACATTCAATTGCATAAATACAACATATTTGGAAACACTCGCCAACATCACAAACTACAAAAACCATGAGGACGTAACAAAACATTGTACAGTAAAAAACATTATTTTGGTTCTTCTTATTGAATCATAACTGCTGCCAGTCATTCAAACGAGGGAGACTATATTTACTGAATGAATGTGAAGGTGTCTGCAATGACAAATGAATGTAAACAATTAAACATTAAAGTAGGATTTTCAAAGGCTTTATGAGGTACACAATGTATTTGGTCTATATATTAGAAAAGACCAGTTAGATTAAAATTAGAGTGAAAACTGAGATGTTCATGAGGGAAAACATTTGTATATCTGCTATACATCATTATTGAACTATTTATAACGGGGATGCACGCATTCAACTTGCACTCACTCAGCATGAGGCCAGGGATTACTGTGGCACTAAAAACTCAGTCAGCAGCCATGACTGAATGAATGTAACTGATAGTCAAAGAATGAATTTTATAATGACAATGACTGCATTTAATGTGGATCCGTAATGTAGGCTTAGAGGCTGGTGGAGTACTTAAAAGAGTACTCCACCAATTTAGCATTGCACTATAACATTGTTGAACTTGTGATGACCTTGTGCTATTAGTCTGCTGTTACCCCAACCTAAGTTTTCACTAATGGATTATATATTTCATTACTTTGAAGCAATTTTGAGTTTGAAAATCCTATATTAATTACACTTTCAATTCAAATTAATATAAAATTCTAATAGATTCTGATGGACTTTCCTTTATGGATGAAACATCTTCATGATTGAATGCTTCCTGACTTATGGGGCAGAACATGTAGCTTTATAAAGTATTATTGGGGCATTTCTGAAGTACGTGGCACACTCGTACGAGCCCGCAGCATGAAAAAAAAAGTAAGAGAAATTTAATATAAGAATATCAGAATTTTCTTGCATGAGGCCCATTGTCTTTTTTATTCCACCCATTCTTCTTCCTTGCCAAAACCTGGCACCTACATTTCCCACAACTCAACTTGACTGCCTACAGTTCAGTCAAGGTATGTTGGGCTGGTAGCAACTACTATAGCACAAAGCTATTTTTTACACCACACCCCCATTTTTTTCGCTTTCAAACTTGTAGTCAACCACCGCTGACTTAAGTGCCATCACTTGGGGCAATTTATCAGACTTTGTGCAGCTCTTTCTCTAGCCACAAAGGAAACTTTCACCTGTAAACAGACTAAATGTGTATGTGTGTTTTAATCAGGTCCGTATCTTGGCTGATACCAATCCGGCAAATGTGATTGGTGCATCTGTACTATATGTCTCATAATTAATCCTAACTTTTATGGCACATAATTGTTTTTTCCTGATAAAACCTTTCGATTTGCAATAAGGGATTTTCAGTGACATTGTCATAAACAAGCTGAGGAACTTTTACAAATGGACAAAATGAACCGCTCCACTCCCTAAAATATCTTTAGATAATCCTTGTAACGCAGACAGAGGCATTTCTTTCTCTTAAAACAATATGTCATTAAAACATAATTTACAGTAGAAAGACAATTCTGCACTTGGCATCTTGTAAGTCACACTACTTCAAGGAATCTGAGCTGTACAGTTTTGAATATTCTTGGGTTTACCCAAGGCCTCATCTTATCCAAACTATAATAATAGAAGAGAGTTGATATAAAAAGAGAACTTAAGCAGCTTAACCTCCTTTCACTCAGAAAAGATTCCCCAGGGACATGTGAATCATGCAAGATGATTATTTGAGAAAGGACTGAATGAATATGTTGGTTAAAAAACGGGCAACACCCTTAAAAAATCAGAATATCAGGAAAAGCAAGAGTCACAGATTTATATTTGTGGAGAGTTCTTCGGAAAACAGGGAATTGATCCTCTGAACTGTAATATAAAATACCCTCTAGCTCAGTCCTTGTAGCAAAGCTCTGAAATGGCTCTGTAAGAGTTATGATGGTCAATGCAAATTAATGTTGCAGTGATTCATGGAAAAACCCTCCATTGATGCCCTCTGTGCCATTTTATGGCTGTTATAAACCACAGCTTCCATCCACCTTAAAGCTGCATGCCTTATGAAACAGAACCAGATGTGAACTAGAGAAATTCCAAAGAGACGAAAAATCCCCTCACAGTCTGGAATTAATCCACCAATCTTGAATGAACTTCCATAAATATTCACAGTTCACATGACACCTCTGCCACCTGACACCCACTTTCACACCATCACACCATGTTCTCTGTGATATAGTGTATTAATAGTCTCATCCGATGTATGTATGTCTCATCCGGACTATTCAACTAAGTGGTGTTACACTGCATGTTTTTGTTGGTTGCGCTGGTGCAATGATAGTATTCCACCACAATAATCTGACGAGGGTGGCTTAACAATTTGTAAACAGTAGGAACAAAAAACAATTTAAAACCAATGAAATGGAGACGCTGGGAGCTAAATGATTCATGGCATGGGCTAATGAGCCAGTGGTTTTCACCAGCTTGACTATTCATTTTCATGTAGTTAATATTGTCAAAGTGAAAGGAAATAATGAACACAGAAGCAAAGGAGCTGTGCCAACACACATGGCAAAGAGCCTATATGAAACTGTTTCTATTGTGGCAAATACGGGATGTGAAGTTTATTGTACTTTTACTGAATAAAGCCAAAGCAACATGTTTCACATGTCTAAATTTGTAAAATATTTACATGTGTTTGCTTAACAGTGGGCTGAGAAGAAAAATAAAATCTTGTTGTTTAAGCTCCCTAGAGGCTTTAATAGTACACTGACCTGGTTTTCTCTGAAACTGTTAATTTTAGAAACCACAGTGGTGATTTTGGCCCTTCAGGCTGTCATGAGAAAAGAATAGAAGGGCAGCAGTTTGCATAAAACCCTTGCTTCTTTATTTTGCAGTGGCACTGCAGCAAGAAAGCAAGATAATTAACACTGACAAAAAGCCATCTAAATAAAGAGATGGCATGTACGCTTGTCAGGTTTGAGCTCACTTGCCCCAGAAACTCTTCTTCTCTCCAACCATGCTCCTCCATTGATGAGCCAGTCAAATAAAGCCAACGGCACAGCCAGCGCAGCGTGAGGTCCTATGTCCAGCGCCAACTTTTAGACACATTTAAAATGAGTGACAAAGAGGCAAGTGTCTCAGCCAATTAAATAGAAGACTGATGAGAAGTTGCTGCTATAGGCTCAACAAAACAACACAACAAAAAGGCGGATACAGTGTCTGAAGCCATATTTGTGCCAGTCAGCTGATGAACACCACCTGACTTGGCACAGCCCAGATCATCCCGCTGCGACACTCAGTGAGCCCGTTACTTTGAAAATCTTTGGTTGATACAGATTTTCACTGGAATTTGGAATTTCCTTCAGTAACTTGTGAGATTTCTCTTCTGTAAAGTGTGAAATTTGCAACAAAACAAAATAAATGATTGAGCATGTCATAATGTCATTATTTATCCATTTTGAGTTTTTCTATCGTCCAGCTACGTATATATGGCAGAAACGATTCATCGATTAAATCGAATAATAAAATGCATTGCACATCGCGCTTAAGCTGTGAACACGTTGTGATTATAATGCCGCTGTTTGAAAAGTGGAGGAAAAGAGAGAAAATAGCGAGGGACAAAGAATAATGTGTCCAAAGTATGGGATTATTTCAAGCTAAAGAAAACAACTCTGTAATGTTACCGTCCGTCCACCGTAAAAAAAACCAAAACTTATGTCGCCTCGGCAACAGCACGACAGCACCTGATCAGAAGGCACACTGTGTTCTGTCAGCAGACCACAGACAAGGTAAGAGTAATAGCAACTTTAGCCTTTAACTGAAATCATGATTGATTGTTGAGTTGAAGGCCAGCCAAAGTAAGCCGCTATCCTCAACTGTATATTAATGTTCGCTACGAAAATAAAAGCTTGTAGCAGTGCTGACAGACACATTCGCCAAGGTCGTGGGTCGAGAGCGCCAAAGAATTGAAAGACTAAACTAGTTATTGGTAAGTCTAGTAAGCTTGATGTTTGATCATCGAGAAGGACAATCTCACAGCAAAGACAGATTGCAGTCACAGATCTACAGTACATGATTTACAAGTATTACCTGGTTAACACTAAAAATGGTGATTGTCGCCAAAAGGTGACGAGTTGGCAGGTATGTCTGGAATTTACCCGGAGCAATTCCTATCTCCTATTGCTCCCCAATGAGCTTGAGAAACTCAGGCCATCTTAGTAGTGACCACTGAGGTAGGAGAGATGGATTATTTCTCCACATATATTTTATGTGGAGAAAGAATGCTCTGTGGGGGGATTTGAACAGCAAGCTCCCCGCAGGAGCAAGTCTGCCCTGGGCACATCTCCCGTCTCCACACTGGTCTGTTTACCTGCAGGCTACATGTCCGACTGGACGAGTAAATGGCATTCTGCAAACTAGCTTGTCACTTGTTACAAATAGCTATATTAATTTGACTGAATAAACAAGAAACCCGCTGCCATCCTGGTGTTTTACACATTGTCAAATCTTAGTGCACTAAAACAATACAACTACATATAAACTATGTATTTAAACCTATTCTAACTTGATGCATTTTATTTTTTGTTTACATAACAGTAATGAGAATGTAATTATAGTACTGTATCAAAGCTGATCCTTATGGAGAATAGTTCTGCCATTACTCTATAGCGTATGGCCTGTAGAGATACTTCCTGCATGTCATCGTATATAGTTCATGATCATTAATCTTATCTATAGTCGTGTGATTGTCTACAAGAAGACCCTTACTGATACCACAGCCCCAAATGTCTGATAACCATGGTGATGGCTTGCCCTTGGCCACATGCTCATTAAGAAAGTACAGGACATGGAATAAGTTGGGTAAACAAGCTGAATCCATTCCATTAATGGCTGTGGGCTCCCCTGCCACACCACCATTAATTATCTGGTCTTACAAAGAGATTAGATGAGAGAAAACAACAAGTCACGTGCCAGCATCTACTGCCTGGAGGTCTGCTGACTTTTTAATTAGTTAGGGATTCCTCATGAAGCCACCACATGACCAAACTTCTTCTGTCATTTATTCCTGTATTTAATTATTACTGGTCTTGAAACATTTATAGCAGTTTGAGGAAACAATTGCATTTAATACAACTGAGCTCAACATTTTTTTAAAGGTTTTTAAACACATTATTCTGACAAGTTAAGATAACACTTTGTTGAGAAAAGTCCTGAAACAAAAAATGGATTCCCTGTAGAACAGCTGTTTGAACAGATCTGGAGCCTGGGGGTGGGAGTGCCCGCCGTATAACAAGAACTAACTTGAAAACCATATCGACTGAGGGGTGTGACTTCTCTGGAGGCTGTTGCAAACAACAAACGTCGAGGATCACCCAGAGCCAGGAGATACTGTTGAACAGTATTGTTCTGCCCTCTGATTTATCAACATTTATTTTGATACTGCGAGAAACATGTTCTGCATTCTAGGGTAGGAAACCTCAGTGGAGAGTTGCAGGCATACATGTGCACATGGTGAAGGTTTTTCCTGTGTCTTCGCTTTTCTTTCTCCCCCGAAAGCAATGGCTGTAAGTTTTTTGGTTGTTTAATACATTATTTGACATGTATAAGTGACCTAGGTTTACTCTCTGTATACAATTTTAGTTGTAAATGCACAGAATAAACAGGAATTCATTCTGGCGTGACAGAGATGCTAATATGTGATAAAGTTAGACTAGATGCTAATGGTAACACATAATTTACATAATGTAATTTGGTTGATGGCTAGTGTTAGCTCTTATCGACCAGCTGTTGTGTAGTCATTCAGCAACTTTATTGTTTGTTTGTGGTCAAAGAGACATAAGTATTTTCTGCCTTTTGTTTATTTCAGTTTCACTCATAAGTTGTCGCCTGTTGAACATGGCGCTCGCTTCCTGGCTCGTAAAAAATTTAGTTTGGCTGGCTGTTTAATTACGTTAACATACAAGCTGTATATAACACGTAACGGGAAAAGTGCAAGTATTATCAGTGATTGCCTTGCAATTTTCTCCAAAGACACACTTACAGTCTTTAAAATATTTATTTCACTTTATTTATATTTTTCATAGCTTAGTCTGCTCAAGGACGACGGAACCGTTAGGGCCGGGGCCGTACCTACTTTTGATTATCAAATATGTAAAATAAAAAAAAAGATATAAATTAAATTAAATTCTTCAAGAGCTATTTTTTAAATGGAGTCTATGGTAGCAGCATCCTCCAATGACAAATGAATGAATGAAAAATGTAGCCTATTCGCTGATTGTGTCATGTGATGTAAACATAACGTTTCCCACACAAATGCTAGCCATCTGGCGCTGCTTATGACTGCTACTTTGTAGATTAACAGTTTTATTGACAATGAATCGCAGAAAAAAATTTTTTTTGCCACAATGCCAACGAAAGTTAAGGGAACTGCAGCTGCGGTCACTTCACCCAACACTGACCGTGAACCCTCTGGGGAAGCTTAACAGTGCTACTGCCTCGGTTGCCCAACCTGCCACACTGTGTCTGGTGTGTCTCATTCAGCCAGCAAAGTCTCCATTCGGTGTTCATCTGGCTTGGTTCCAGCTGACGCTGGCCACTCTCCCTGTTCTGTCGCTGTCATTGACCTAGACCCATGACCAGAGAAGACTAAATAGCTTGATGTGTGCCCACACACACATGGGATTTTTTGACCACAGTGGATGAGGATAGCCAGGGACTTCATACAGCATAATGACAGATGGAGACAACATAAATAGCCTACGAATATTAAGAGCAGGGGTGAGTTTCTTTTTAAACTACCTTACGTTAATATTGTGTTAGCTGTTATATAACGATCGCAAGTGGAAATAAATCTGGGGCATGTGTGCTTGAACATCAGATTTCTGTAGCCAAATTTTAATTATAAGGTTATATAGCAGACTGCCACAATTATCCTGCTCAGGGACCACAGCCTATGAGAAACAAAAATCTAAAAATCATTTGGCTTGTCATGTGACGCAAGCTAAATGCTAACATCACCTTGCTAGCATGCACAATGACAACTCTAATGTGCTGATGTTTAGCAAGTAACAAGTTTACCAAGTTCACCTTCATAGTTTGACATGTTAGGAGCAAAAATTGCTAATTAGCACTGAAGTATTGCTGATGGTGGTATTTGATCATACCAAAGGATCGGGCAAATTTACATGGTTGGTTAGTTATCATCGTGAGGAGGACATGAATGTCTGTACCAAATTTCACAGCACTATAATGCAAGCCTCACGGTGTCACAAGAGGTCAGGTAAAAGCCAATAGCTAAATAGTGTGACATTGTTCTTCTATTGTTAGTAAAATAGAGCCACTTGCTGTACTCAGTTCAATGTTCTGTGATCCTGTATGAAGATTTTTGTGTTACACCTGTATTAACTGTTTAACCATATTTCATCACTTTAATTACTGAAATTGTAGAATAATTACACCAAGTCCTTATTACCACCAATTCAAATATTTAAATGATAAAGCAAACAACCATTCTGTCAACTTTGGCATCTAAAACATGATGGTTGGTTTCCAATATTAAAATTATGTGGCCTTAGGAAATTACTCACATTCATGTTCTGTCAAGAAACGACTAATAAATAAACATGCAAAAGTAAAAAAAACAAGTCTGCAGCAGAAAGAAATCAGATAGATAGTGTACACAAGTGTAAATGAAAAGGATTAGCCTATCACTGCCTTTAGGGCATAATTACCACAGCATTAAGGCATAGTAGACATACTACTCTATTGATGATAGTGTGTCATCACATGAGACTGTGAAAAGATCTTCAAAGTCATCTCATCTTTCCTCGGGGCAGCAAGGAAAGTAATACGAGTGCAACACAGTGTACTGCATCAATCACTGTCAGAAATTCTATCAAATAATGTCAGCACATTTAATAAGCAGCAGTAAATATCCTGCATTATTGATACCTACAATCAATGTTAGCTGTGCCCTTTTACAGCAAGCAAAAGGGGCAAATGACCGGGAAGCACAGCAAACATTTTGTGTATGAATGATGTAATAAATCACTGGTTTGCTGGTCCCAAAACACTGCTGCTATCGAGGCAGTCCTCCTATATGTATATGGTTTAATAGTTTTCTCATTTGGAGCTGTTTCCTATGGTTAAATTTTTTTTGCAAGTTTATATTGGGGCTGAACGATTAATTGCATTTGCGATATTATCGCGATATCATAAAATGAGATTTTCGAATCACAAAGGCTGCGATTACACTTGTCTCACATGACACGCGAGAGTAAAGCAGTCTACAGAGGAAGCGTCAACTTCGCACGTTACGCTGTACCTTGACTTGTGTGCCTTAAGCTTGACAGAAGCTGACACTACAGAAACTTTAGCGTCACAGGGAATGAAAGTAGCACCCGCCACCCGCGGGTAACTTGGTAGTGTTGGCGGGTTGAAATCGCCGGGCCATCCGCCCACTTTGGAGGGCAGGAAAATGCACAACAGACATGTGTAGTAAGGTAAGCGATCGGTGCCAGCGTCACACACACAGCCACCAGCAGCTCAGGAAATATCTGTGAAACGGCGTATCAAAACAAATTCACAAGTCCGAAAGAGGCCTAGTTTGCTTACCAGCATCGCAGGTTGAGGGGGGTGGGAAACTCCGGTGTTGTCAGAGAATTACGAAGCTCATCTATTAAACACGAAAGGCGTCACTTGGTTTTATTTTCGTTGGCCAACTTTGAATTGAACCTCAAACTGAGTACTTTGGAGGTTTTGAGATAGACTCATTAATTGGTGGTGGTTGAGCTGTGGATTTGTATTGAGAGCACTTACTGTATAATACAGTATGGTGAACTCCTACCTGATGATATAATATCATATTATTTAATGCCATGACTTGACTCTCTCTGATATTTCTTTTCCACATGCTCCTAATATAATTCATACAATTCATGCATCACCTAATTTCATCAACACAGGCCTGATCTACAACAAAGAACAGTGTATGTTAATCTATCTAATATTGTTGGGCATCCTATACACTGATTTACTGCTTGTCTGTTTGATAATACAGAAGGGAAAGAGCTTAAAAAAAAATCATATTAAATTGTAATCGCAAAAAAAAAAATCGCAATTAGATTATTTTCCAAAATCGTTCAGCCCTAGTTTATATACAGATCAGGTTTACACTGTAAAAGATGCATATTCTTAAAAATATGATGTAATTTGGCAAGGACATTATAAATAAACAGGGCAGGCAGATTTTACCTTGCTTAAATATGCTGTCTTAAATATAGCCTGTAGTTAGTTTAAATTGACCAAAGATTTACCTCTAGCTAATGGACAATCAGCTGCTAAACGTTTAATATTTCAAAATAAAAACATACCAAACTTATCATTAAAGTCATAAAAACACTACAAATGAGCTGTCTTGAAAAAATTCAGATTATAAAACATGCACAATCTGCCGTTACAACGATTTAAAAATTGATTTGACCCATGCAACTAACTTTAAAGAAATAATTTTTGAGTTCATTTACTTTTTGTGCTTGCATAGAATGAGATGACAACTTCTGATACTAGGGCTGTACATAACGATTATTTTTCAAGTTGATTAACTATTATTTTTTTGATTAGTCGATTAATCTAACGACTAATTTTGTGTATTCTAAAGAAAAAAAGTAAATTACTTGATTAACAAAACATGTCTAATCAATAAATCAATATTTTATTCAATCATCCTGAAGAAGCACATTAGAATAATGACAATAGTAGCATATCTTAAAATGAATGAAATTCCACGTCACTGATGTGTTGTGATAATAACAATAAAATGTACTCCTGCATCAGAGGCAAAGAAAACAACTGAAACAACTCAGACTGTACAGTCACAGTTTGTCTGTAATGTTAGATCAGCTGTTTTTTCTGTCATACATGGCCGTCAAATAAACGAACGTTAGAGGACACACAGTGTAAAGTTACGTTATCATGACAGCAGCGGGGCGGAAATTACTTTAACATGAAGGCAATGAAGAAATACTTTACATACATTTTAACGGACTATGTGTCCTCGTGCTCATAATGTGTCGTGCTTGTGTAGAGACAGAAAGTAAACACAATTTGCGGTGCTGCCGTCAGTGCTCCGGGATACTTTCGCTTCACGTTGTTCATGCCGGTCCACGTGTCGTGGACAGCAGTTGTGCTGCAATGAAGCTATTTCCAATTCAAAGAGCTCACAGAGCAGCGCGTTGTTGAGTGTCTGTCTAAAA
>NW_024044400.1:0-9371 GCF_014851395.1 Micropterus salmoides | reverse complement strand
GTGCATGATATGCTGACGCACGAATATGCTGCACCTTCAACTTCTTCAGCACCTGTGAAACACTTTGGAAGTAAAGTTAGAGCCTTGGTCACTTTGGAGAACGATGGGATGCCAAAAATTGACATAAATTGTGTCAGAATAAAAGCTTTAAACTGACTGAGGTTATTATAGTATTTTATTTTTCTTACTTTTTATTTTGTTTTGTTTTGAAATTTTGTTTCAATTTCACTTTAGTTTTAATTAGTTTTTAACATGAATTTGCTACAATACTACAAATATAAGCACATGCTACATCCTATAGTATAATTTATAACCTACATACAGAGCTAAACTACCCTAATCCTACCTAGTGGTCCCAGAAATGCATTACATCAGCCTCTAGCTCTATTATTCTTGGTTAAATAGATGAAATACAATTAAGAAGGTGATGGCAGCTAAGAAACTGGAAGAATGTAGGCCCCCCTTGGAGCCACAAACAACAGGTCCCTAGCAACCTGAAGGCAAGTCTACTGAAAGCAGTTAGGCTATTTAAAATGTAAACCTATATTAAACAAAAAATAAACACACACTAGCTGACATGCAGTAATATAATGACCAGCAACATGTGACCCCAGCAAGGGGAGCACACAATCAATGTAGGCTGCTAGGGCAAGTTCTTCACACATGCAGAATGAGCTCTAAGCCAGACATAAGAAGAAAACCACCAAGACAGTGACTCACTACCTGCAACCCAAACTAACTAAACAGCTCTGTACAGTTGTTGCTTTATTTTATTTTGTACACATGTAGGCTATGTATAAAAGATAATAGAAACATGTTCAAATCACACCAACTATGCAGACAATCCCTACCTGGGTCTCCCCGACTAAGTTAGCATCCCCATAACGTTACATGGGCTCTCCTCATAACAGCGGTCGCCAGCTGCTACGCTGCAGCAGACGCCGCCCTGACCCTGGGCTCTCTTGATGGATAAAGCAATCGTGGCAGGACAGCTACATGACACGCAGCGTACCATCTCTTCACGCGGAGGACAAAAGCATAACACACCCGCGGCTCACCAACAAGTGCCTATTGGAGTTTGCCATTTGCTAATCACAGCGTGCACCTGTAAACTGCCAGTCCGGCAAGACCAACTGCCCGCAACGTCAGTTCCCCAAGCTTCATATCCACTCGAATTCCACTTCCTGCTGAACATGACAGCCCACTAGACTCCTGACGTACTGCGGTAAGCGTGTTGACTCATTTCCGTTTCCGGTGCTTGTGTGTTGGTAGTGTGTTGTGCTGCTCTCGCTAGATACCAGTTAAATTTGTTAGTCATTACAGTCATTACAGCGGCCAACTGTCCGCTAAACACTTATTCTTCAAGTAATTTTGCCTAAGCACTCTCGACCCTCTCCCTCTTTGAGTTTTCATAATCTCCCCTCTCCAGTCTATTCTCCATCTTCTGTCACTACAAAGACCCTCTTTCAGCCACACTAATAAGCAAATTCTGTTTTCAAAAATCATTAGAAAATTTTATCAGAATCACAATCAGAAGGAGCTTTATTGCCAAGTAGTGTTTCACAAATATGAGGAATTGCCGTGGTGATAAGGTGCTACACTTAGACATACAGTTGACATAAATAAATATATAAATATGGAATAGACAATGCAAGTTATATAAGAATATTAAAAATAACAGAGAAAAATAATACAACTATTTGCAGACTATTTATCTATCAACTATTTAAGTGCTTTATTTAAAAATAATATAATAATAATATGCAGTCTCCCGCAAAAATACACATGATTCGACTATCAGTCGACTATAGGCAGGACTTGACGATTCTGATTCATCTACGTAAATCCTTAGTTGGGGACAGCCTTAGTAGCCATAAAGTGTTTTAAAACATGTCAGCTAGGAACATTAAAAACTCATGGAGCTAAAATTACCATAATTATCTAGCTCCAACTAATTACATCTGCTAACGACAGTTTATCAACGATAACCGGCTGGAAATGAAAACCTGCTTTGGCTGCTTCAGTAACATTTATCTCCCAGCACCACTCTGCCTAAATACAACCTCTCAGAGCTGCTAGCATGGCTAGTCTCATTACAAAAATACATGATTTAATAGTTTATAGTTAATGACCCAAATCATTTACTTTTTCTCTACAGTATTTTTAATATTAATGTGCTGGATGTGACTGTTGGATACGAGCTAACACCTCTTTTGGAAAATGCGCCCATCCTCTAGGGTGGTGATGGGGCAGTGGATAAGACTTTGGTGTGAAAGATGCAGGTTCAAATCCACTGTGAGACACCATTGTGTCCCTGAGCAAGACACATAACCCTTCGTTGCTCCAGAGGCGTGCGACCTGTGGCATATATATATATATAGCTCAAATAAACTGTTTTTAATTTTCTCAATAACTAATTGATTACTATTAAAAGTGTGTTATTAAGCTCATGGCACAGACTACACCATCCAGAGTGCATAAGAAGCAATTATCTCTACTCTGTGTTTGTACTCTGAATGGGCAGGTCTTAACCCTGATGAGGCGGGACAAACCGAAAGTGTTATTTATGCCTGAAATTGGTATGGATTGAGCATAAGTTGCTATATTTATTAGAAAACTACTTATAAAACAGCCTAAGAATTCAGCTTCAAAGCATTTTTTTTATTACAATAGTGAGAAAAAAAGGTTGCTATATTTATACTTTATTAGAAGCAAATATTAACACATTTTATTCATACTCGTGAAAAGTAAATTATCTGTACCAGATACTCATTTTAACCATGTAAACGCTCAACCCTTGTTTCCATCCTTGTGTTTTATGTACCATTTTTCTAAACTGAAAATCTTAAACTAGTCTGTCCAAACATCCATGTTTATGCTTGGTTAATGTGGAAAAGTTTGTGTGTCAGTAAAAACAAAATGCGACTAAGTGCAATGGAAACATAGTTAGTGAATAAATGATGATGTACTTGAACGTCACTTAAGCTTCCAATGACGTCATCTCATTGCATCCTCTTCTTCTTCCGTGGTTTGATGGCACTGTCTGGAGAATTAGCAACACAAGCGGTTTATCTCAATAAACAAACAGTAATGGATGGAAACTTCCATTTTCTCTAGCCAATTTTCTACAAATTCAGTAAATGTTCAGCGCTACATTTGGATAGACTTCTGCGAAAGAAAGAAACTTTAATTATTATTTTTTTACATTCTATAAGGTACAGACAGTCCTTTGGTAGAATGATACCCTGTTATCTCACTTAATATTGTTGTTTGCTTGACTTTAGTTCCCTGTCCATAGAAGTTGCTATTAACTCTAGCAGTAACATCTTCATCATCATTATTACCACCATTTTCTCTAGGTGCTGTAACATACTCAGTAATTGTCCGTGAGGCACAGAAGATGAACTTCCCTCACCACCTGGTCCTCAGGAACGTCCAGCGCAGAGTTCGAACCCATAATTTTACTGACCTGAAGGAGTTGGTCTTCGCTCTTGTAAAAATCTTGTCAAAATAGTCAGCTACTTGGAGTCCAAAAACTTACTGGAGTCAGCCGGTGCAAATAAAGTTTTTATTTATTTGAAGATGAACTGAGTGCGCAGTTTGTGGGGAAGACACTGCTCAGTTCAAGCCGCTTTGTTTGTTTTTTGTTACCGTGTTGTCTGTGTCCTATACTCCATATCATTGTTATATTACTGTAACTTCTGTGTAGATTCTGTGATATCTATCAAGACCACGAAAGTATTTCCTAATGACAAGCCATGGGTGTCTTAAAGCTTACAGAAATCAGGATGAAACAGTGAGGAAGGACTCACAGAGACAGATTAAAAGACAAATACAGCTGGAAAAGTACAGCTACAAACAAAAGATAGAGGCCACACTGGCATCTGGTAATCCCAGAGAGATATGGCAAGGATTCAAAACTATGTTTGATGTTCCACACAAGGGCAGGGCAAATTCACCACTGGTTTTGCAGAGTAGTGAGGAAATAGATCTGGCTAACCAGCTCAACACATTCTTTTGTCACTTTGAGAGGGGCAACAGTGCGGAAGCTACAACTGGGATGCCCCTACCCCTACCATCAAGGAATCAGAAGTCCTCCAGCTTTCTAGAAAATGTAATCCTCGGTAAAGTCCAGGCCCAGACAACGTATGTGGAAGGGTCATAAAACACTGTGCTGAACAGCTAGAACCAGTGTTTACTCCCCTCTTTAAATCCTCTTTTAATCTTCACAAGGTCCCAACTCTGTGGAAAGCATCTACAATTATACCAGTGCCAAAAATTCCACAACCCATTGGACCAAATGACTTTCGACCAACTGCACTGACATCACTGATCATAGAGTGTTTTGAGCGTGGGATCTTTGGTCTAACTTCATAAGCACAAACACACAACAATGAATGTACTTTTAAAAGAAACCGTCATCTTTTAATGTTAGAATGCTTAAGATGTTTTATTGTTCTTTATTTAAAGGGTTTTGGCCTTTTGCATCATCTGCTGTGATGTGTATTAGTGTGTGTTTGCTAGTATGTTTGAAGGTTCTCTCTGTGGAATATGATGTAATGCCTACTTGATTGCTCTGAAAACTAATTTTCCTACGGAGACAAATAAAGACACTGATTGATTGATTGAGAACACCATTTTTTATAATCCACAATCACCTCCTACTCTTGGCGGTGCCCTTGTATAATTCCCGCCTTTTTTCCCCAAATATGTTTTTAATTCTTGGGAACCTTTTACTGGCGTACTTTTCCACTCTGTCGGTCAAACTTTACCCTTATGTTGTCTTATTTATTAGTTTATTCTTAATATTCACCATTAGAACTCCAGTCAGCCAAGTAATAATTTGAATAATTTTTAAAAGATGAGCATGCATAAATTAAGACTAAAAGGAAAATTGTAAATCAAAGGACTGATGGCAAAGATCAAAACATTTTCGTATTACATAATTATGGAAAATCAATTTGTTATTGCTTAAATCATTCTTTGTAATACATTGCTTGCAACTGGATGTCTTCAATGGATTTTCCCAAGCAATTCTTCAAAGTGGTCTTTTTGTCCCTTGCCTTGGCTTTTCTTATCGTTTTGATGACACTCATGTGTTGTTTGTTTATACTTTCTTGTGCACTCACACTCCTGCCTGGTGATCACTGCCCAACACCTGGGTTCTTATCTATTCAGGAATGCAACCAAATTAAAACAAATTCTATTGGATGCCTTCTGTATAGATTTTAAAGTTATTTAAGACAAATATGTGATTATGGGGCTATTAAAATAAAATCGACAATTACAAAAACATAGTAGAATTTATTATATATGAGCTGCAGATCAATTGTAAGAATGACACTTCAAATTCATTTACAACATTTTTAAAGGTCAAGATTTTAAAATAATATTTCCTACATGTCAACAGGTGGCAAACACAGAATAAAGCTATGGTCAAGTTTAGGCAACTCAGACTACGTGGTTATGGTTAAACATTGTCATCAAGGTTACATTTTCATTGAGTGTCACTGTAAAGAAACAGGAAACACGTCCTTTTCTGGATGCATTCACCCTCCTCATACTGGCACTGGACATTGGCACCGTCCAATATGTTTGTACTTGCCTGGCTGTTAATCAGGTATCAGCAAAGCAAATACAATACAATCCAAAATATGTATGAAATTGGAATGATAGTTGCTGATGTCTGGTTGGTTTTGTTAGTTTGGGGTTCAGATGTTGTGGGAATGATAGTTGCTGATGTCTGGTTGGTTTTGTTAGTTTGGGGTTCAGATGTTGTGGGAATGATAGTTGCTGATGTCTGGTTGGTTTTGTTAGTTTGGGGTTCAGATGTTGTGGGAATGATAGTTGCTGATGTCTGGTTGTTTTGTTAATTCGGGGTTCAGATGTTGTGGGAATGATAGTTGCTGATGTCTGGTTGGTTTTGTTAGTTCGGGGTTCAGATGTTGTGGGAATGATAGTTGCTGATGTCTGGTTGGTTTTGTTAGTTCGGGGTTCAAATGTTGTGGGAATGATAGTTGCTGATGTCTGGTTGGTTTTGTTAATTTGGGGTTCAGATGTTGTGGGAATGATAGTTGCTGATGTCTGGTTGGTTTTGGTAATTTGGGGTTCAAATGTTGTGGGAATGATAGTTGCTGATGTCTGGTTGGTTTTGTTAATTCGGGGTTCAGATGTTGTGGGAATGATAGTTGCTGATGTCTGGTTGGTTTTGTTAGTTCGGGGTTCAAATGTTGTGGGAATGATAGTTGCTGATGTCTGGTTGGTTTTGTTAATTTGGGGTTCAGATGTTGTGGGAATGATAGTTGCTGATGTCTGGTTGGTTTTGGTAATTTGGGGTTCAAATGTTGTGGGAATGATAGTTGCTGATGTCTGGTTGGTTTTGTTAATTCGGGGTTCAGATGTTGTGGGAATGATAGTTGCTGATGTCTGGTTGGTTGGTATGCTAGTTGTGGTAGTGGGCAGGGCAGATGTAGTTGAAGCTTGGGGTGGGCACTTGCAGGTTTTTTTCAGTTCCTGGTAGAACTCAGCAACAGTCGTGTTGAGAGGACACAGTGTCCTGGGAAACACCTCAAATCTTGTGTCCATTGTGCTCAGGTTTTGGTGGAGTTCTTCCAAAGTCTTTGTCTGCAGATATTTAGAATTAGGTTCTTCTGCAATGTTTTCCCCCAGTGAGCACTTGCTATCCACTTCTGCAAGTTGTGACTGTAACAGCAGAATGCTGACCAGAGAATTGAGGGTATATTAATTTTGTTCTTGAGTTTGTTGTTGCCGGGAATTGCTCCTGTCACTACAAAGCCTTCAATGACACCATTATTGTTATTGCAATACTCTTCCAGGACGCATTCAACACAGGTCTCCATTTTTTCCCAGCTGCCACCATTGAAAGACACTGCTTGTGGAACGATGTTTGTCAGGGTGAACGTTGAGATTTTGTCATCTTTATCAAATGCGTGACTATTTGGAAATAAGTGGCCTCTATTATAGTCATTGTTGTTCTTATAATCATTGTTGCTGGCCTGGCGGGTTAATCTGTCATCCCTCATGTTGTTGGTGTTTTTTCTTCCAGCTGCAAAAGTTTTAAGTATGAGTCAGTGGTGGACAGTAAATAAGCAATTCTCAGATTACCCCCTAACACTGATTAAAACAACAATGAAAGGTCATCTTACTGATCAAAATGAAAAGTAAAAGGAGGAATACTTTCTCAATGTCAAGGGGTAACAATGTCTTTTGATCTTCATCAGCAAATACCAACATCATGAGCAAACTATAAGCAAGATATTCACTTTTAGCAGACAAGAGTTTTTTTATAAGACCAATCAGTTTGGAAAATGTAGCACTGCTGTCTCTCACTTGTGGAAATGGAAATCCACCTGGCAGAATTCAACTAGTGGAAACAGTGGTGGATTGCTGCCAGAGTCAGAGGAAATGAAAGACATGGTGGCTATGCTATTAGTATTTTCATAAATGAACAAAAGAAAAACACACCTGTGGCTCTATCTTCCAAGGGGGTCTTTTCTTGGGTCCCGTCTGTTGTTCCCCTCTGTACTTGTAAGCAGAAAACACTGGAATCTTGTTGTTGGTGTCGTAGAGCGTCACAAACCTTTTCTTGTTCTTAAAAGTCTGGCAAATGGGTTTGTATCGGTTCTGGTTCAGGATGTTGCCACACTCCAAGATTTCTGGGACCTGTGGTGGAGTTTGCTCAAGAAGAAACTCAGCACAGTCTGACATTGAATCCACCACTTCAGTCACTGTGGGAACGAAGGACAGTAGGAGGACGGCAGCGAGGAGCAGGAGACAATGTCTCTTTAGGGATGTCATCATCACACACTGTGTATTTTTTAATCAGAGGAAAGAACAAAGAATTTTTATACATTACAGTTTACTTCTCCACAACCGCACCAACATTTGGTTTTCTTTTGCTTAACCCAAAGAAGAATGTGTTGCATTACTGTATTTGGATATCTCAGATAAACATTAAACTAGTGTCTTGTAATTACGAGGAAGTTCAACATAGCCAGAATTATTAAATAAACAAAACACCACTTTATTTCGGGTTTTAATGCGTTGTAACACGCGTTATTGATCTTGTAATGGTAAAAACAAGACAAATTACAAAATTATTTTAGGAATACGTTATATTACTGCGTTACAGCAAAAAGCAATAAATTGCTGTAATTGTGTTACTTTTGTAATGTGTTACCACTAACACTGGCCGCGAGATCAGTCATTCTAAGCTCACAGTGAGCTAAAGCAGGTAGGATGTGTCCGAATTCACGGCGTTGTTTTAATTCCTAAGCCCTGCAGTGGCCTGCTGCTCATGTACAATCATCTCGAACGCACCTAATGAATCTGTGTAGCCGACTCTTTGTGGTCTGAACATAGTACAACAGCATGTTAACGCTCAAAATAGATGAAGATATTATAGACGTTGTTGTCAATATGGAGGGCAGATATCATGGATCATGATCAGACAGACAGGGCTTTAATTTAGAACAAGGATCAGGCTCATTGATCACACTTTATGAATATCAGTTTTGTGAGATCCCAGTTTTGTGAGATGGTGTTACTTACCATTAATAAAGTTCAATACTGGTCACTAGATGGAGCTCTGACAGATATAAATGAGCCTTTCAAAGACTTTGTGGGACCAGACCTAAAATATGGCTATATTCAAAATAGATCAATGAAGCATATTTGGATTATAGCAAGTTGGACATTATAATGGTTTACGCTGTTTAGTACAGTTTATGCATTTAGCAATAAAACTATCTGAATACCAAAGGAACATGTTTTGAAAAGCAGGTAGTTGGTCCACATCCATCATTAACACTTATTTTCATTTTCCCAGCAAAGGCAGAGGAAATACCAAGGGGGTGTCTTTCAAGCCACAGACTCTTTTGAATGTCCTGCAGAACTATTCAGTGCTGCTGGACACACCTGTGAAATAGCTGTTAGGAATGTGAGAGGCTGATGGATGTGGACGCGCACACTCGAGCACATGTTTTATTGTCTCTTCATAATTGCTTTGTTGAAGAGGTTAAAAAAAATGTACCCACCATAGGAATCAAACACACAGTCCTTGAAGAATCAACTGCTCTAACAACTGAGCCAAAGAGGCACACTAGTATTAAATTATCCTAAAACAAATGTATGAATGTGTGGCGATTAGGGCTTCCTTACAGATCAAGTACCTCTCAGTAATATTTTCACTACCAAAATCTAATTGAATACTACCAGCAGCAGATCATTTAGTTGACTTAAAACTGCTCAATTATTAATCAGATATCAGAACTAAGAGGGTTCAATTTTAGCGTTTAGATGTTCAACACCAATTTCATCATTTATTACTAATTTATTAATAAAATTGTTCA
>NW_024044399.1:0-33814 GCF_014851395.1 Micropterus salmoides | reverse complement strand
CAGCGAGGGGCAGGAGACACACTGTATTTTTTAATCAGAAGAAATAACAAAGAATTGTTAAACATTACAGTTTACTTTTCCACAACAGCACCAACAGTTGGTTTTCATTTGCTTAACCCATAGAATGTGAACTTGTGTTGCATTGTTGTAGGCTATTAGTATATCTTGGATAAACACTTAACCAGGAATGTAAAACAAAGTCGCATATTAAGAACCAGGATATTATAAAGGAAACAAGATTGCAGTGAGTGCAATACGCACAGTGACATTTGAAGCATGTGAAAAGCTCCCATCAAGGAAACGCTTGTATGGATTTGCTTGTTAATTCAGAAAGACTGAAAATATTTGTATTTCACTGTGTCATAAAGCATTATCTGTTTATACACTTATACGATGTATAGAAATACCATTTAATGTTGCAGCTTGTCCAGGTGGACAATTACTTTATACTATTAGGTAGTTTACTGATTTAGCATTTCACTCCTGTAACCATGTCAAACAAGGAAAATAAAATCAACAAAATAAAAATAATAAAATGATTTACTAACTGTAAGTTTGCTAAATCCTGCCCTAACTAAAAGCTTTATCAAACAAGAAAGTCTTAAGTCTAGTCTTAAAAGTGGTGATGTTGTCTGATTCCCAAACCTGAAGTGGGACCTGGTTCCATAATAGAGGTGCTGATAAAGTTGCCATTATTCGTGTTAAAATCTGCTGTTGGCTCACTAGTTCCTTCATTGTCATTGATAATATGATTGCTACAGCTGCAGATGAGCTGAGCTAACAGATAGTTATGTCTTTTATTACAACTGTTTTGTTTTACCCTAACGTTAGCCCCACATGTGACTTCACATTCAGGGCTTTTTATTGTTGTGTTAGTCAACATTACACACTCAGTTGCCAGTTCATTAGGTACACGAGCTAAAACGAATGCAGTCTAAAACAACAGTCCTGTAATAAATCCTCCCTTCATGAAGTTTATAATGTTCAGATTTTGTTGATTAAACTTGGTAGGTGTGGCGCAGTTAAGATGTATTGTACTGACAGGTGTTTCTATTATTTTGTCCACCCCATTAATATTAAAGGCTAGTCCAAATAACAGACACACCTCTCTAACAATGCTGTAAAATTGAAGCCTCTTTGGACCAAATTGATTCAGCAGAACATCTGTAAATTAACAAATTAAAACAGTAGTTCAAGCAAATAATTATTTATTTATTGGTATGCATGTTTTCTTCACATTATACAAACTTCACAGGTCCAGTGGTCAAAAAGTTTCTCACTTCAAGTGAGAAAAACATGACAATAGCAGCATCTTTTTGAACTTGCTGAGCCATAGTACGATATTTTACAAAGAAAGTATATATCAAGGAAATATTTACTATTTAAACATTTTGATGCTGTAATTAATTTTATTATTGATTGATCTGATGTTTGCATTTGTAATTTAATATTTTAGGTTCTGGACTGTTGATAGTATAAAACAAGATATATTTAGACGTCACTGTGTGCTCTTGGAAATTGTGGTGGGCATTTTATTGTATAACATTCTACAATTAATCGATTAATTGAGAAAATAATATGCAGATTAATGGACAAAGAACCCATTTGTCAGTTGCGGCCCTAGAAAATAAACCAAGATAAACTTACCATCTTAGATCAGAGCTTCATCAAATCCGCTGAAACAGTCAAGCAATCAAAGTCATTTCCTTTTATTAAACAGTAAGCATACCTTAAATACTAACTGTGACGGATGTCTGAATTTTATTTTCAGTGGAGGTGCAGCACCTCCATCAAGATTGTTCTTTTTTTTCACATGCGAGATGTCAGCCAATTACAGGTTACAGAAGTACACTGGGGATTTTCCCTTACTGGTGTGTATTTGTTCCCACAATCTTCTGCAATCTTGCAGGAACCAAATGTGAGACTTGTACTTTACTCGATTATTTCAGTTTCATGCAATTTTATACTTTTTACAGTTAATTTGTGTCTGAAAGCTTGAGTTACTTTATATTTTATGAACTTTCATCCCCTTTTTGTCCAGTGGAAACCATGTATCTCTAAATTGTGTTGATGTTGAATGTTTGAAGTCTTTATGGGCTGGGAAAGTCGTCGTCCTCCTCCTCCAACTAAATAAGCTATTTAAACCTCCCTTGGATTAGCTGGAAAATGCGTCGTCACAAACCTGAAAACAGGACTATTTCCATGAACTCATGAAAAGCTGACTTGTTAGGGATATGTGGTTCTCACAAGGCAGCGACGCTACAAAAACATGACGTTATAGACCATGATGTATTGCTTTATATTAAACTACTCAACAGGATGTGAAGGAGTTAAAGTAAGGTCAATATCAGAAATTACGCCAGAACCCAGATTCAGACCAGGAGACAATGCAGCAGTGTAAATAGTTTATTGATGAAGGCAGAGTGAGCAAATTAAGGCAGGCTGAGGTGGTAGGGAGTTTCCTTCTAAGCAGTTGGAAAGTGAGGGCTGGCTGGAGTGTGGCTGGAAGGGTCGGATCTTCAGTTGGCTCAAGAGGCGTGGAACTGGCAGGCAGGCTGAGCAGGTGGAACGGACAATCTGGACACTGGAAGACAGAAATTAGTAAAGGCAAACTGGTAATTTGACAAACAGGCTTAGAGCTTGATGTTAAGGCTTTACGGTACACAATTTAACAATCCATCAGGGAATGAATGTCTGACCTCTCCTTAAGTAGTGGTAGGGATGGCTGTTCAGGGCCAGGTGTGTAATTACCAGCAGGTGCAGCTAGTGCCAACCCAGGAAGCCAAACACGCCCATAACTCAAAAAGGGAAAGGGAGAAAAACTGGCCAAACAAAAACAAACCAAGCATGCCTTACTCAGCTAAAGGGAAAAAACAAATGAAAACACACTGACTCAGTCTCAAACTCAGGTGTCACATGCAAGAGTCATGACAGTCAACCTCAAACAGTAAAATGCAACATACAGTTTAATGCAGCAGGAACATTAATCCAGAAACATCAGATATAAACACTGATGAGGAACATTTTACTGCACTATGATTACTCTTAGCTGATAATACTTGCAGACTTTTACTTTATTAAGGTTTGAATGCAGGACTTTTACTTGTGATGTAGTGTGGTAATAATAATAATAATAATAATCTTTATTTGTAGAGCACTTTTCAAAAACAAGTTACAAAGTGCTTTAACAAGTGTAAAGACAATAATACCCAAGAGACAATAATACAAAAACAATACAAGATAAAAGCATGAAAACATTGAAAATTAGTAAAATACAATAAAATAAAAGGGATAAAATAAAGTCAAATAAGATCAGGAAAGGCTCTCCTGTAAAAATATGTTTTAAGAAGGGATTTAAAAGAGTTCACTGACTCAGCTGACCTGATTTCCTCGGGCAGGCTGTTCCAGAGCCTCGGGGCCCTGACAGCAAACGCTCTGTCCCCTTTAGTTTTCAGTCGAGACTCTGGAACAGACAACAGACCTCTGCCAGAGGATCTCAAGGTACGTGCTGGTGCGTATGGGACTAAAAGGTCAGAAATATAACAAGGTGAGAGGCCATGAAGAGCTTTAAAAGTTATCAATAGAATTTTAAAGTCAATTCTAAAACGTACTGGGAGCCAGTGTAATGAAGCTAAAATAGGAGTAATGTGGTCATATTTCTTTGTTCTGGTTAAAAGCCTGTCAGCTGAGTTCTGGACAGTCTGGAGTCGATCAATAGATTTTTGGGTTAAACAGGTGAAAAGGCTGTTGCAATAATCCAGGCGTGATGAGATGAAGGCGTGTAAAATGGTCTCGGTGTCCTTAAAAGTTAACATAGATCGAATTTTAGCTATATTTCTAAGTTGATAAAAACATGATTGAACAAGCTTTGTGGTGTGCTGCTCGAAATTTAAATTACTATCAAACCAAACACCAAGGTTCTTTGCCACAGGCTTAATGTGATTTACTAGGGAACCAGTGGATGGCAGTATTTGTTTTGCCATCTGCTGGGACCCAATGACCAGGATTTCTGTTTTGTCTGAGTTCAGCTGGAGGAAATTATTTGACATCCATTTTTTAACTTCACAAAGGCAGTTGTTAAGTGAACTCAGCATTCCAGGGTCTGTGGATCTGACGGGCAAGTATATTTGTGTGTCATCAGCATAAATATGAAAAGAAATGCCATGTTTATGGATAATATGTCCAAGGGGAAGCAGATACAAGGAAAACAAAAAGGGTCCTAAGACCGACCCCTGAGGCACACCATATTTAACTGGACAGAATGAAGAGACATAGTTGTTTACAGACACGCAAAACTTCCTATTTGACAGGTAGGATGAAAACCATTCTAGAGCAGTACCAGCGATCCCCACCCAGTGCCTCAGTCTGTCTAACATGATGTTGTGATCAATGGTGTCAAAAGCAGCGCTAAGGTCCAGGAGTACAAGGACTGAGCACATGCCTTCATCAGCAGACATTAAAAGGTCATTGGTGACTTTAAGCAGGGCAGTCTCAGTGCTGTGGTACTTCCTAAAACCAGAGTGAACCTTTTCAAATAATTTGTTATTTTCCAGCACAGTGAGCAGCTGTTTGGACACAATTCTTTCTAGAATCTTTGCAGTAAAAGGCAGTTTTGAAATTGGTCTAAAATTATGTGGGAGGGAGGGATCTAAACCAGGTTTCTTTAAAAGTGGGTTCACGCAAGCCGTTTTAAAATAATCAGGGACACAACCAGTAGATAGGGAGCTGTTGAAAACAGAGATCAAAGGGGGCCCAACAGAATCTATTACTTTCAGTAAAAACTTTGTAGGTATTACATCAAGTGGGCTGGAGGACACTCTCATTTGTGATACTGTTTTAAAATTATGGTATTAGTGTTTTTACTTCAGTAAAGGATCTGAATACGTCTTAGACCTCTTGTTTAAGAAACACTGGGGGCAAATTATATGGTAATCGTGAAGTAGAACTAGTTTTATAACAGGCACGCAGTCTGTCGGAGGTGTGAAAATGGTAGCAGCACCCCTTGTCCTCACCACAAAAATGGCCATTTAGGTTAATTATTGTACAGCTTATTATGACCCACAAGGAGGACACCTCTGTCATAAAAAAGCTATACTGTAATTTCCAAAAAGCTTCTGGGAGAATGAGACAAAACTGGGGCTGTTGTTGGGTCAGATGTGCGACCAGGCTGGGCCAGTTAAGCCTGGTCCCCACCTTCACCAGCTTTATAAACTTTGTCCAAAAATACTCCATTAGCTTTCTATTATACTTTGCAATCAGAAACTTCTCTGGAGACGGTCAAGAGTCGGTGCAAAAAGAGATTATCCCAAAACAGGACACATAAACCCGTACAACATCCCAGCAGGTCGGAGGATGAAGTCAACCCTATGGTCTGCAGACAGCTTTATATACCCCTTCTGGGCTGGTTTGCCCCCCCTCCTTTCTTTATGCTGAATTTCTTATCTTCTGCTTTTATGCTGTTCACATGTGTTGTTATACCACTTTTACAAGTTTTCCAGCTTTCATTCATCATTCTGTGTTGTTGACTTTCTATATTTTGTTATATTACAGGATAAGAAACTCATCATTTACATTGTAACTCAAATGTCACCCTTTTTCAGCAGTTATGCGTATATAATTTGACACACAATTATATTTCTTAAATTACTACAGGAATAACATATGTTGTGCTGTGCCTTTTATTGATGCTTGGTTTCTTACAGTAATCTTGTTGTTATACTGGCTTTTTACTACTTGTCTTCATCTATCCATCCACTTTCTGCCTTAGAAGCTCACCCACTCTGCCAAGCAGAGTCAGCAACTGCTTCGTCAGGAAGTTCACCAAATGCCCATGGGCAAGTTCACTTGTGGTTTACAATCAACCCCTTAATCAGTAATTAAGCATGTAGTCTTAATTGGTAATTAAGCATGTAGTTTTAATTGGTAATTAAACATGTAGACTTAATATCAGAAGACTGACACTAACTTTACACTTAACTATGTGAATGGTTTATTTCCCAGTGTTTTGTCTTATTTGCTTGTGTGTAGAGTTTTGACACAATGAGACAAGTTTTGAAAAACGTGTTCAAGCAACAGGCAAAAACTGTATATCAGAAACACCAAACTGTTTGTTCAATTAGGCAAACAAAAATTCTTTGTAGGCTATAAACAAGCTACAAGTTAGACTTTTCCTGGCGCTGGAGACAGCTCATTGTTTTACTTGATTGATGCCAATGAATGAAAATAACTAAACTATGGTTGTGCCAGCTGCAGTCTTTTTATTGTAGTCAGCCAAGAAAACACACAGTGAGTGAGTACATACATTTAAATTTATATATTTAAACATAAATTTGAATCACAATATGCAAAAAGGACTGGGAGTTGCAACATGTGTAAATCAAAGCAGTTTTGTAAAAACAGATTAGGTGTAGTGAAATGCAAAACTAAAATAATCTCATACTTTAAGTATTCATTTTGAAGTTGAAAAAAAAAAGATTTACTAAACGGTTAGAAGAAATAGGATTTCCTCTGTGAAATGTAAAAATGAAAACCCTCTTTTTACCTGAAACTTGAAGTGATCTTTGATAACACACACAGAATAGGCAACACAAAATTGCGAGTAGATGCTAAGGAACATGTGAGGAACGAATCAGAAGCTACTGATAATTCATGATTCGTTAATAAGTGGTTACTAAATAATTGATGATTAAATGATGATTTACTAGAATGGGAACATTTATGAGCACACAAAGAACAGTGAAAAATGTTTAATTTACACAGTTTAACAACATTTTATAATAATCAGAATCATCATAACATAAAATGTGCATGTGCTCCTTCTTCTTGTGTGCAGTTATGGTGTGAAACCAGTGGAGGATTGTGGAAGTGATGACCCTGGTACCTGGACACTCGGCAGAGGCCCAAAATATTTGCTGTTAGAATTTCTGATTCTGATTCTCATGGCTTTCAAACACTTTATCAACCAAAATAGGGACTGAAACAATCGACCTGTGTAGCCTAGAACAACAGCTGCCACATTTTACTTATTTTAACGCTCAAATAGACTGTCCATGTGGAGGGCAGATATCATGGATCATGATCAGACAGACAGAGCTTTATTTCAGAACAGTGATCAGGCTCATTGATCATAATTAACTGATTACAGTTTGTGAGATCCCATGGTGTGACTTACCATTTATGACATTTAATACTGGTCACTAGATGATGCTCTGACACCGATGTAAATAAGCCCTTCAGGGACTGTGGGACATGACTTGAAATCTACTGTTTATTCAAAGTAGATCAATGAAGCATATATGGATTCTAGCCCGTGGGATATTAAACAGATTAACAATGTTTAATACAGTTTATGCATTTAGCAATGGAACTATCCAACAGAAGCATGTTTAGAAAAGCAAAAAGTCTGATTCTCTTGTGTTGGTCAGACAAGGCCGAGAAAGTCTGAAAACAGTAAATTTCTTCCTGTGAGATGCATACAAAGGACACTTTGTCTTATCCAGTGTCCTATCATCGTAACAAATGAAACTGCACAAATGATTACAAAAAGTGTTGTACAGTAAAAAAACAAACACTAAAACAACTCATCCTGAAGCTTAAAAACATTAAAATAGGTTGTTAAATCTGTATTGATTTTTAAAGCAGTAAGTTATCTTTATTAATTTGTTATATATATATATAGAAAGTTTTTGTGTGTGTGTGTGTATGTATGTATGTATGTGTGTATATATATATATATAATGTGTATATATGTATTTGAGCTTGATATGGGATTTTTAAGACTTCTAGTGAGATTTGAGTATTTTAAAATCAGATTTTTATTATTCTTTTATTATTCTTTTATTATTCTTTTTCTCCTTCTTTTCAGAAACACATACAAAGATTATCTCTAACATATGTTATGCGTAGTTATGAATCCTCTTCAGGATTACTTTCTTAATTTTTAAAAAGTACTGTGAACAAAAGTACATCTGATGTTCCAAAAAGGGAGCTGCAGAGTGCCCTCTGGTGGACAAGCTATGCAACGAAAACTCTCATGGGTGTATGAGCTGTCTTCTGCTTATTTCTAATTGTCATTTTTTGCCTGTAATAAACCCGATACTGATATATCTGTAATTTGCTCATATTGGCCAATAATATCAGCATATCAATTTATTGGTCAGGCTCTAATACATACACACACACACACACACACACACACACACACACACACAGTATGTTAGCTGCTGATCAATTTCGAAAGTTGTAACCACAGAGTGTCTACATTTTTCGTCAAAGTAGAAACCCAAAGAAACACCTTTACTGAGAGATGTGGTTTTTTAAGATAAAGGAGGGCCAGATATTGTGGTAAGTGGGCCATGTGGCAGGATTATATGTTGTATGTGATGTGAGACGTGTTTAAATTAAAATATGGGAGGGCCAGATGTTGTAACAAAAAGGCCAGATGTAGAAGATTATAGTATGTAATGACGTTGCTGGGCTGGATGTAGATGCTGCAGGACCCGACATTGGGATGACAACACCAGATGTAGATGCGGGAGGGCCAGATGTTATGATGTGTGAACCAGATGTTTCAGGGTCAGATGTTATGATGTGTGAGACAGATGTCGGAGGGCCAGATGTTATGATGTGTGAGCCAGGTGTAAATGGCAGAAGGGCAGATTTTATGGTGAAAGGGGATGATGTGATAGATGTTTGTTGGCCAGGTGGGATGGTTTTAGTGCCAGGTGTAGATGCAGATGGGCTAGATGTAGATGTTGCACAAGATGCGGTGTACGGATGGCCAGTTGTTACAGTAGGAGGACCAGATGTGGATGTGGAAGGGCCAGATGTTGTAGGTACAGGAACGGATGCATTTGTGAGTGGGACAGCTGAGGAGGTGAAAGGGGAAGACGTTGAGGTGTGAGGGGCAGAAGGGGTTAAAGTGGAGGGTGGACATTTGCAGTTTTCAAGTTCAGGGTAAAACTTAGTAACGGTTGTTTGGAGAGGGCACTGTGTTCCAGGAAACGGCTTAAATTCAGAGTCTGCTGTCCTCAGTTTCTGATGGAGTTCATCCAGAGTCTTAGTCTGCAGATATTTGTTGTCAGATTCATCAGGAACATTGTCACCCCAGTGCGCGCTTGCTATCCAAGTCTTTGTTTTGGAGCTGTAGCAGCAGAAGGCTGACCAGAGCATGGTGGGAATATTAATCCTGTTTCTGAGGAAGTTTGTGATGTTGGGTAGCGCTCCAGTTACCACAAAGCCTTCAGTAGCATTGTTGTTGTTGATGCAGTATTTGTCCATAACACATTTGATGCACTGCTCCATTCTGTTCCAGCTTCCTTGGTTGAATGTTTTTGCTTGTGGAACGATGTTGGTCAGGGTGAAGGTGGATCTTTTGTCCGTTTTGTTGAATCCGTAAGAGCTTGGAATTAAATGGCCTCTGTCAAACCTTACATTGTTTCTGTAATCACTGTTCCCAGCCTGGTTGGTGTAGGTCTTGTTTTTGTCTACATCCCACATGTTCTTGTTCTTGTCATCTTCGTTCTCAAGCTGGAAGAGTTAAAGGCTAAATTACTGATGCAGGCAGCGAAGTAAAGCAAATTAATTGTACAGTAAAAATGTCCATTTATAAAAAGCTGCAGAGAATGACTTTCTTTCTTTGTTTGGTTACATCATGAGGTCAATGACAACTGTCTCTCATGATGATATTTAGGGTTATGAAGCATAATAATGATCATGATGACTATTGTTGTTTGTATAAGTGCTTGTATTATTATTTTTGTAAGCTAATACTTGTAGCAACTGTAGAATAATACTTTCTTATTATCTTTTTTTTAATTTTAGAAAAACACACCTGTGGCTCAATCTTCCAGTCGTTTTGAGGTCTCCTCCCTCTTCCATTCCCTCTGTACTTTAAAGCAGAAAACACTGGAATCTTGTTCATGAGGTCGTAAAGCGTCACAAATGTTCTCTTTTTCATAAAAGTCTGGCAAATGGGTTTGTATCGGTTCTGGTTCAGGATGTGGCCGCCCTCCAAGATTCCTGGGATCTGAGGTGGCTTTGCTTCAAGGAGAAACTCCGCACAGTCGGACACCGACTTCACCACTTCAGCAACTGTGGGAACAATGGGCAGGAAGGCAGCGAGGAGCAAGAGATACCACATCCTCATAGACGTCATCGTCAAACGCTGTGTCTTTTTAGGTCAGAGGAGAGGAAAAAAAACAACCATCAAATAGTAGTTAAGCTTTGGAACTGAACATTTCACTTGTCATCCTGGACTCCATCCTTTTACTATTTGTACATGTCCATTGGAAAGTACAACTGCACATATAACTGTTCCCCAAATCGACCAGTACGAGCGTTGGGAAGTACCAGTCCAGCCACAGGTGTACCGGATGTTATATAGGTTACCTAAGTCAAGTGACGTTTTTTCAACGTGGAAAACGTTGTGAAACTGGTAGTTTGGTTAGGTTTTACCATTTGGTTTAGGCAGAAAAACCATTTGGTTAGGTTTAGGAACAAAGTCAAAGTGAAAAATTTTATTGACCTTATAACTTATCCACTTTGACTTTATTTCACACGGGACTCAAACCTCGGTCTTCTGAGTGACAGTCCTGAGTTTATTTGACACACATCTACCCCACCCAACACATTCTCACTCCCAGCTTGTTTACATATGACCTCTTGGTGCAGCTTCTTAAAGCCCTGGGTACCCCTTTAGCTTTGTTTTTCGATGTGTAGGGCTATGCAGTCAAGTTAGCGAGAAAAAAATGCATCGTCTGGTTAAGTTTGCAATAATAAATGTGTAATGTCTTGTAAAACCTTTAAACTGATTTCACTGTAAACTGTGAATGTGCTGCAGGAGAGCATTGTTTATCAGGCATAACAACAGTAACTATGGGGGCGGAACTTCGCTAGAAGCCGTTTGCAGTCATCACACACAGAGATGACATGATAGTTAAACACCAAATCAATACAAGTAACAACACTGTTTAAATCATTTCCCAGTAGGTACACATTTAAACGCATAATACAGCCAGAATCAGTTCATCTTGAATTTTAAAGGACAATGTACAGAAAATAACTTAAATTTCTTAGAGTGTACTAGAAATATGTATCTGGTCAGAATATATAGCCTATCATATCTATTTTTGTATATAGTAATAAACAAGTGAACTATCTAACAAGTGTGGCAACTTTCATATATTATACTTATATATTAGTTTCACTTTAGGTATTAATTTGGATATATTTAAAGTAGATTCATGATATATTTGATTTTGGAAAAAGTCAAGAAAGCCAACAATTTGAGTAAAATTTAAGTTTAGTTTTCTCTTTCTAAAAAACATTATTTACGGAAATGAGGCAGTCAGACCGAGATCACAGCGTATTCTTATATATATATATATATTCTATATTCTTATTTAACAAGAAGTCATCTACTACAAGAATACATTTTTCTTTGTGTAAAAAAGTGTTACACTCATAAGATTTAATCAATAATCAAATAATTAAGAAGCACAAACTTTACAGTTGTGCTTCTGCAAATGAGTACTCTCTAAATCATCAATGTTGAATGCGACAGGCGAAAAAAGCCTGAAATAAATAAGAATTATGTATAAAAAAGTAAAAGAAAACTTACCAGCTCGTGTACAGAAATGAGTCAAATGGTGTCTTTGTATTTGTAGCAGCGAGAACCAGACAGAGTTCCTTAAATATCAAAAAAGCTTTAGAGGAAGTGTGAATTATATTCTACAATCAGCAGTTTATAACAATGGAGAAGAGGATGTGCTAACTTTCTCTAATACATTAGTCTTGATTTACGTAATGCATCCAGAGAAAAACTTCATCACTTCAGTTCAAACTGACAGAAGATAGGAAACTCAAAAACACAAACAACAGACACAATATTATGAACTGATGGATAAAAGCCAGTTGAACTGCCATTTAGTAGAGGCCTGTATCTATAAAGAAACGAGAATAAGAGTCAGCTTTGTACTTTGTACTTAGACACAGCAGGGCTTTAAACTAAATGCTAACCTGCTCACAATGACAATGCTAACACACTGATCTTAAATACCTTCAAAACATTCCCTTCAGCTTCAGCTGTACTGTGTGTTCAGTGCTAAATAGCTAGTAGGGCTGCAACTAACTATTATTGTCATTATTGATCATACCTATCATTTTCACGATTAATCGATTTGTTGTTTGGCGAATAAAAATGTTAGAGTAGGGTTAAAAATGTCTATAGCCATGGTCACCCACTCAAATGTTTTTACTGTTTCACTCTTAAATCCTCTGAACCTCATGAACAACTGTTTAAACTGGGTGTTACAAGCCGAAGCATTACTCAGCATCCTGTCCAGCTTCCCAGGGCACATTGTCCAACACCAATTTTGGTTTAGACTAAATTTGACAATGTTTTTCTATATTGCCTAATAAAGGTCAGAACACAGTTATCAGTCATCTGACATTATTTTCTGCTGTCTGTTTGAAATAAAAGGCATTGTTCCCAAGCAAAAAAACCAAACTACCACAGCCAAAGCAGTTTTATTTGTAGTAGTGTAGTGTGCTGATTTATGAGCTTTTCATTCTCTGCTCCATTCATCACTTACTTTACTGCTTCACATTGGAAAAGTACAAAAAGGACACTAGATGGTGCCCTGGAACCTCAGTAAATCAAGAGCTCTGACAAAACACACTATATTTATCAATGAAGGATAGACGCACTCTAGCCAGTTGGATATTACACTGATTTACACTCCACAGCGTGGCACGCTGTGTATGGTAATTATCTGAAGACTAACAGACACATGTTTAAAAGGAATATTATAAGATAATATTTCTCCTCTTCATACAATAAGTTTAATGACATGTTGCTAAAAGCTCAGTTTAATTCACTATAAAGATAAAATCACCACTTCACCCACATCATACAAATCATGTACATTTACTATCTGAAGCCATGCAAATGACACTTCCTGTTTCCCATCATCATAACAAATGAAATTAAACAAAAAGTAAAGTAGCCTACAATAAAATGTAAACAAAACAAAACAAAAACATCTCAGTCTGATGATTCAAACATTTGTGACAGAACAATTCTCAGGTTGGTAATTCTGCATTGAATCATTTTCATATTTAAGGCAATGCTATATCTGTATTGGTCAATTTGTTTTTATATATATACGTACAGGTTAGCTGCTGATCAATTTTTTCAAGTTTAATTCACTCTTAAACATAATTGAATTATCACAGACTGAAGGCTTTGTTGAAATGTCCTAATTCAAACAAAGAGTTGTATATTTTCCTCATACAGGTAGAAACCCACAGGTGTGGTAAAGAGAGAGGCAGCTGTAGATGTGGCGAGAGTAGATAATGGACCAGAAGTGGGTTTGAAAGAGGCAGATGTTGGCAAGAAGTGGTTGGACAGTTGTGACTGTTTGTGAAAAACTAAGAAACAGGACATTTTGTTTCAGGAAACACATCTATCCCCAGTTGTCGTTTGAGTTCTGCTCTCTGTTTGAGTGTAAGTGAGCACATATTTGGTTTCTGGAACATTGTTGGCCCAGTATGCCATTGTGATCCATTTCTTTGCTCTGGGGCTGTAGCAGCAGTATGCTATACAGCTTAGAGGGAATTTTAACCCAGTTATTTAGTTTGTTGTTGCTGTTGTTGGGTATTGCTCCAGTTACCACATAGGCTTCAGTAACACCATTTTTGTCTGTGCAATATTGGTCTATTTGATATTTGATGCTCTTCATCATTGTTTTCCAGCTTCCCCGATGAAATTTTGCTTGTGGCAAGAATTTTTGTCAGATACATTGAACCCATACAAGCTTTCGATTAACTGGCCCTTATCAAACCTTCCATTCACACACACTGTAGGTCATTCTGACTCACATACACCGTCCTGCTGCCCCAAATCATTTTAATGAATCCACCGCTAAAAATAGTCCCCAACAAATGCACTATTTCCTCCTGATTGAACGTTTGCTTAAGAACTACAGTTGGGCCTTTTTTAAGAATGAAAATATATTTATGTGAGCTGTTTCTAAAGATTTAGGAACCACAGATGGAGAAGAGAAGTCAGAAAGTATTTGTAGTAATGTTGATATAAATATAGAATATGAGCTGCCTTATCCCTTAATTTAAATTAAGTATTATGAAATGTAATTCTATGGTTTAGCAGTGAGGTGTTTGGGACTACATAACTTTCTCTTATTATAATAAGTCTGACATATGAATTTGTATCAGGTCTGGTTCAGAATGTTCCCGTCCTCCAAGATGCCTGGGACCCGAGGTGGCTTTGCTTCAAGGAGAAACTCCGCACAGTCGGACACCGACTTCACCACTTCAGCCACTGTGGGAACAATGGGCAGGAAGGCAGCGAGGAACAAGAGATACCACATCTTCATGGACGTCATCGTCAAACACTGTGTGTCTTTAGGTCAGAGGAGAGAGAAAAAAAACATCAAACATTACAGTTTGTTTCTTCAGTTACGTAGTGAAACAGGAGCAAACACAATGGAGGTATCTGTTTTTAAATGCGGGTTTTGTGTGTTTTAATGGTTTCCGCCATGGAGAGTCAGGAAGGAAAGCAGCCACTGCGTTTGTTTCATTCAGTGCATCCCGATATATCTGGAAATCGTATGTAACTGCCCACTGTGCCTAAGATTGCACTAAGTACTTGGGACAGCACACCTGAAAAAACAGCCCGTTCTCATCTCAGGGCATCCAATACCAACCCTTTCAGAAAAAGTGACAAAACATAGTTATTTGACGCTAAAGGGTACCTTTAGCAAACAGGGGCGTTTCATACGTACGCTGAAGGGTACCATCAGCGTAAAATCCTTGCGCTTTGTCACGCTGTCTGAAAGCGTCAGTTATGACACATTGACGTGAGAATGTGTTGGAAAAACTGTTTTTGGAAACCGCAGCAGAAACAGCTGCAGTAGCTGGAATGACCCAGATGCAAGGAAATACCAGTAGATTGTGCTTTATCCAGCCAGAGGGAACAATCACCGACCATCCGCACCGTGCCCGGTCGCTCCACAATAACCTTTCCCTGGCCCTGTCCACCCCAACGCCCCATTCCCTCTCCGATACGTACAATGTGTTGTGTCGCCATTACGACCTGCCCACTGTGAACAGTTGGTGATCGTTCCCTCTGGCTACATGAATTTTATCCATGCTCCATGCACTGCAGCAGCTGGGGCTCTCTGCAGCACCACAAAACTTTTCTAAAGTCTTCCATCTTACAGAGAAAAGAAGTCACGTCGAAACGAAGTTTGCTTTATTGGCATGAATGATAATACAACAGTATTGCCAAAGCTAAAGGAAAATACAAATAAACAATTCAATTCATATAGTTAATCGAATAAATAAAATAAAATAATTGTATTTCTAGATATTGGATATAGAATACAGTGTGTGTGTGTGTGTGTGTGTGTGGGGGGGGGGGTGCATGCATCGATATTGACTACTACCTATATAGCCTACAGCATGCTAGCCTCGAAAACCCTGGTGTTTTCTATTATTAACTTAGCTCTCCTTATTAGCTAGGCTCCTTGCATGCTTGCTAATAACCTTTTTTTAAGCTGGGTTGACGGCGTTGTGTTGGACAGATTTGTGCAGCAGTGTTCCATGAGGGAGAGTGGGCGAGAGAGGGACGAGCGAGAGGAAGTGCTGCGCGAATGCGCTACGGCGCTCTGTAATCAAATACGATTTTAAATAGGTTTAGTAAAAAAAATAATCGAAAATCAACATGTGGCGATCAGCGTTGATATTGTGGCGGGCCGCCACAAATAAATGAACGTATGGGAAACACTGGAATAATATTAGCTAATATTGTTAATTTCTCTACGTTTTCTTTCCAGCCATCTCTGCGCAACACTCGGCGGTTTGCACCTTCTTTCAAAGGTATTAAATACAGATGCTGTTGCACATTAAATACAGATACTGTTGATCAGCTTACATGTTAATTTGCTGATGATATCAAGTTTGCACACATTTTTACTCACACAAAACTTTAGTAAATCTGGCCCATAGAGTTGAAACCAGGGTTTAGAAATTATGGTGAGATTAAAATGTTTTGTTTATTTTATTAGAGCTTATTTATGGTAATTCATACCAAAACTGAAGCCTAAACACAACCAAAGTAACACACTACAGTCACACAAACTTATGATAACTAATATTTTATTTATTTATTAACTTTTAATCTTTACAAAAACACTGTTTTATTTTGCCCTGATTGGATTTTGAGGAAATTCACACAAACCTGTAATATCTACAATGCAGTACAAGAAAATGTTTGTTGTCATTTCAGGTGGCCAAACTGTCATCAGCTGGAAAATAAGATGCCTGCTTTTGTCTGCTGAGTGACTAAGTGCCGCTACACGGTAATTAATGAGCACAGTAACACTAACCCTTGGCTAGCTTCCTTTTTCTCTACGCTTCTAGTGAAAGGTGTTGTTGTAAGAGTAGAATAAGTTAGATCTTTTTCAGGAATAGGTTCGTGTGTAATGTGTGTGTAGTGAGTGTGTGGGTAAGCAAATGACAGTGAGCGACAGAAAAGATTAGTATCAAGTTTTCAGTCTGGCAGTAAATGTAGGCTATAGTGTGTCGGTTAATAAATGCTACAGCTTCTCAAGAACAAGAAAAGTCTGTCAGTTGTTTCCCAATTGCTGGAAAGTGAAGAGAGTTAGTGTTAGCAAACATCTCCCCTGGGCTACCGGGCTGCATTTTCAGGACCGCATCTTAGGACTAGGATTGAACTGGTTGACCTTCCTTTGGCAGCTATAACCTCAACCTAATGTTTCCTTTAGTTGCAGGTCAGACTTGAACAACGGTCAGGAGGAATGTTGGACCATTATTCTTTACAAAACTGTTTTAGTTCAGCAATATTCTTGGGATGTCTGATGTGAATTGACTCTCTTGAGGTCATACCACAGCACCTACATCGGGTTGAGGTCTGACTCTGAATGGGCCACACCAGAATCCATATTTTCTTCTGTTGTTGATTTATTTGTGTGCTTTCGTTTGTTGTCCGGTTGCTTATGTTGATCTTTAATTTGTGGACAGATGGCCTTACATTCTCCTGCAAAATTTCTTGCCCTGAGGCAGTGAATCAGCCCCAAACCATGATTCCCCCTCCACCATACTTCACAGTTGAGATGAGGTTTTGATGGTGGTGTGCTGTGCCTGTTTTCCTCCACACATGGTGTTGTGTGTTCTTTCCAAACAACTCACCTTTGGTTTCATCTGTCCACACAACAGTGTTTGTCTGTTATTGTGATTTAGATGAAGATCAGATCACATTTTATGACCAATTTATGCAGAAATCCCGCTAATTCCAAAGGGTTCACATACTTTTTCCTGTGACTGTAAGTCAGTGATTGTATGCATGTGAAACAGTTTACCCTACAGCTGTGCACATTGGCCATTAGACCAATGGTCCTTTGTGTTGCTGCGCATGACCCCCGCCAAGTCACTAGGTGGCGATGTTGGAAAAACCTACGATCCTGTAAATACAGCCTCAGATACTGCAACTATATACTATTTTTTGTAATTACTACCTACTTGCCCAATGTTGAGAACACCAGAAACAAGCTTAGACTAAACTCTGTCCTAAGTGCACATCCTTATCGTTAAATTTTATTTCAATGCTGAATGCGACACATCTTGATTTATATAACACTAATACAACACATATGTACAGGGTGCAAATTTTACTTTTACTTAGCCAAATGGCTATTGAATATTCAGTGTATTAAATCTGTTGTATTGGTGTAAAGCATGGTGCACTTTGAGTCTTAAATCATCCTGAACAAAATTGGCCTGGAGCCTAACACTTTCCGACCCGTGTGAGACCCCTGTATCTTTTTGTTTTCTCGAAATCTTGATTTAATTATGTTATTATCTTGGGGAAAATTATCAAATTTTTAGTGATAATAACATGAATAACTTGAGATCTTGAGAAAACAAATTAAAAACTCATTATAATGGGATAACAGAGTAAATAAAATGTATGGATTTATGGCTTCTTAGGACTCCTGTACAGATCAAATACCAATCAATAATATCTTTCACCAACTAAATATAATTAAATCATATCAGCAACAGATTATATAGTTGACTTATAACTGCTCAATCATCCATCAGATATCGGAACTGAGAGGGTTCAATTTTAGCATTTAGCATGCAAACACTAATTTGATCATTTATTATTAAATTATTATTAAATTTTCACCTATCCAGAAGAGGACCCATACCTTTAGATGAGAGGCTGTGAGAAGAGTCTTGTCCTTAGGTGTGGATGTGAGTGTGAGTTGTTTGTCTATGTGTGGCCCTGCGATGGACTGGCGATCTGTCCAGGGTGTACCCCGCCTTTCGCCCGATGTCAGCTGGGATTGGTTCCAGCCCCCTATGACCCTGTATGCAGGATAAGCGGTTGACAATGGATGGATGGATGGATGGATGGAAATCTAATGTGATTTATCAAAATCCTCTATGCATAAAGCCAGTAGCTGCTAGGAATGCTAACTGGTAACAAAAGCTTCCCTCTCTGTTTCTCTTAAAAAATGTCTATCAAGAAATTAAAAAAAAGTCTAATCAACCGTGATCAGAACAGCAACAAGATCCCCAGAGTGAGAGAAACTTTTTGTCCCTCTCTTATCAGGAAGAACTCAAGTTATCTTCTAAATATGGTAAAAACATGAAATAAAATTCAGACATTGGTCAAAGCTCAATTCTTCTACGTCAAACTTACAAGTGATCAGATACAAATAATGTCTAATAAGCTGATTTCCAGTTAGCCTGGTGCTTAAGAATGGTTTAAAAAAATCAACAACTGGTGACATTTACACAGGAAATTCAGAAGTGAGAGATCTCTGTCTCGGTCCAACAGGAAGCTCAGCCTCAACTGAAGACGAGGACTTCTCCATTAGCGTATGTCACAAGTATGGACAGACCATTTCAATAGCATGTCTGTGGTTACAAGTGTTGTTTTTCTCTGCAGCAGCACAGCTGTCAGAAAGCAGAACCAACATTCACAGTTCATTTCATGTTGCAGCCATCATGTCATGAAACCAGACATGATAACAATGAGAAACAGATTTGAAAAACAGATCTGAATAGTTGTATTCAGACTACACCAGACTGCTTCATTTACATGTTAAAATCAGAAATATTTTAATTTGCATGTATGAATTACAGTGTGGTTTCACCACAGAATGACTATCTGGCTGATTCAGTTAATCTAATGCAGGAAAAACATTAAAACTCAATGCTTTATAAATAGACCAGAAATAGCTTTTAAAACTTTTAGAAAAGTTACCAGAATTATTTACATATTGTAGAAAAGAAAGAAATGTTCAGGGACTTGACCGAGGTCCCATCACTGTAGCTGGAATAAATCATCAAACTCTCTCAACTGGACAGAGTACAGTTTTCACTGAGAAAGAAACTGAAGGAATTTAACAAAATATGGCATCTCCTTCTTGGTCTACAGAAATAAATAATAAAATATCTGGAACACATGTAGCCACTGCCCTGTTTATTATTCCCCTTTTGGTATCAGTTTACTTCAATTATGTTCAAATTAATCTTTGGAGTCGTGATATTCATGATGATCAAAGTTTTGCTTTTTCTTTCTAAAATTAGAAATAAATATAGAAAAAATGATGTATGTAAAAACATTGTGAATATTCCTAGAAAGCATGGCTGTAGCACCTGATTCCTGTTTTGACAGGAAAATAATATTTTTTGCGCAAAGTGGGCACAGTTTGTTTATAGAAGTGTTTTAAAGGTGTAATATTTAGGAGGATCTATTGAAAGAAATGCAATCAAAAACATATAATTATGTTGTCACATAATGAACCGTTATGTTTTCATTACCTTAGAATAAGTAATTTCTATCCACATACTGTACACTGCAGGTCCTCGAAGTCGCCATGTTGCGCCACCATGTTTCTACTGTCTCTGCAGAGCGCATTTCGTCACTACGGTGAGTAAGTACGTAAGTAAGTAAGAAGAAGAAGAAGAAGTGGTAGTAGTAGTGGTAGAGGTTGACTGGTTTATAAGTAAAACATTAAGAGAAATTTGGACAAGTGGAGGACCACACGTATTATTTAGCACAAGAGCCAACAGAACATGTTGGTTACCTTAGCTTCTACTGCTTGGAAAGGGAAGGTTGAGCGGTGAATATTGATGCATTCATAAGGTGTCGGAATAATAGGAAATGTTTTTTTCCTCCTTAAATCTTTATTGCAAAAAGAGAAATAAAATGTATATGGGACATAAAGAAGTACACAGAACAATATACAAGTATATAAGAAGGTACACATAAATAAAACATTGGCATGGTTAGTCAAGATATTAAAAGAGTTTAATGTTTTTACAGCCTTTTTGTTGCTGGATTTAGAAATTAAATTGATATATGACTTACCATGTTTTCCAAACTTAGGGTCGGAACCCAACTTGGGTTGGAGACCTGTTTTCATTGTTTAAAATGCAAAACAATGTTATGATATGTAAATACGTGGATGAGTTTTCTTTTTGGCTCCACTGCTTGAGGTTTTCTCTCTCTCTTCTTCCTAACCTGATCTTTGGCTATGCTCTCTCTGCTGTGCACATTCACACAGAATTTTTATGGCCGCAGTCTGTCAGTGTTGATCCTATGATGTCCAAACAAAAGTACAAGGATGAGTTTATTAATGTTGGCTTCACCAAAGCCACGAGGGCATGGAGAGGAGAGGTCTCAGTGGGTTTTATGTGGGAAGGAAGGACAAAGAACAGCATATTGGAGCTGGAGGATGCAATTCAAGGATTCACTGCATGCCTGGGTCTGTAGCAGTCTCAGCTGGGTTCAGGAGAACTGGCAATGTTTTCTGTCCTCTCTGCCTACCTGGAGAACACAGGTGTTCCTCTGATTGACTATGTGAAACAGAAGTTTGTCTGTCTTATTGAAGAACTTTAAATGGTACTTCCTCGACTCTCAGGGACCCCAAAACCTTCAGTGGGTTAAGGAATCCTTTCCAAGCTGTGCCATCACTAGAGCTTGGTGTTTGAAGTTAGAGGCACTGGTCACACTGCAGGTAAACAGTTGCAGTAAGATGCTATTTGAAGGGGTTAAAGTGGAGGGTGGACATTTGCAGTTTTCAAGTTCAGGGTAAAACTTAGTAACGGTGTTTGGAGAGGGCACTGTGTTCCAGGAAACGGCTTAAATTCAGAGTCTGCTGTCCTCAGTTTCTGATGGAGTTCATCCAGAGTCTTAGTCTGCAGATATTTGTTGTCAGATTCATCAGGAACATTGTCACCCCAGTGCGCGCTTGCTATCCAAGTCTTTGTTTTGGAGCTGT
Organism: Micropterus salmoides; assembly: GCF_014851395.1. Taxonomy (NCBI): domain Eukaryota; kingdom Metazoa; phylum Chordata; class Actinopteri; order Centrarchiformes; family Centrarchidae; genus Micropterus; species Micropterus salmoides. The sequence goes on along the minus strand of NW_024044399.1, from coordinate 12,473 downwards.
AGCAGCAGAAGGCTGACCAGAGCATGGTGGGAATATTAATCCTGTTTCTGAGGAAGTTTGTGATGTTGGGTAGCGCTCCAGTTACCACAAAGCCTTCAGTAGCATTGTTGTTGTTGATGCAGTATTTGTCCATAACACATTTGATGCACTGCTCCATTCTGTTCCAGCTTCCTTGGTTGAATGTTTTTGCTTGTGGAACGATGTTGGTCAGGGTGAAGGTGGATCTTTTGTCCGTTTTGTTGAATCCGTAAGAGCTTGGAATTAAATGGCCTCTGTCAAACCTTACATTGTTTCTGTAATCACTGTTCCCAGCCTGGTTGGTGTAGGTCTTGTTTTTGTCTACATCCCACATGTTCTTGTTCTTGTCATCTTCGTTCTCAAGCTGGAAGAGTTAAAGGCTAAATTACTGATGCAGGCAGCGAAGTAAAGCAAATTAATTGTACAGTAAAAATGTCCATTTATAAAAAGCTGCAGAGAATGACTTTCTTTCTTTGTTTGGTTACATCATGAGGTCAATGACAACTGTCTCTCATCTTGACCCGGGTTAAAGCATGGGTCAAACACTACACTGTGATTATTAGAGAGAGTGATTCAACAAATGCATAGGAAGTAAAATTAAATTAAAGTAAATACTAAAATAAACACAATAAATGTGAATATCAAATAGGTCTTAAATGGAATCCACTGGGGCAGATGGCCACAAACATGGTTGGGAGGTTTCAGAAAGGATTAAGAGATGGACTAAAACGTTGTATTTTTGTCTTTTCAATGCATTTGTTGACAATAATAAAAAAGGAATGAATAACCGCCTCATCATCTTTAAATTGCTAATCATGCAATGTAATGTAACTCTGTAGTTTAGCAGTGAAGTGTATCGGACTTCTGAAACCCAGAATTAACCTGTGGCAGTTGTCTTATATAAATGGGTCCAACACAGAGTGAACGAGCACCCAGTAGACCAGCATCCTACGTGCATCACCTTTGTGAAAGGATAGTGAAAGGAGTTGTGAAACCTACTAGTGCTACTACAATGATGATATTTAGGGTTATGAAGCATAATAATGATCATGATGACTATTGTTGTTTGTATAAGTGCTTGTATTATTATTTTTGTAAGCTAATACTTGTAGCAACTGTAGAATAATACTTTCTTATTATCTTTTTTTAATTTTAGAAAAACACACCTGTGGCTCAATCTTCCAGTCGTTTTGAGGTCTCCTCCCTCTTCCATTCCTCTGTACTTTAAAGCAGAAAACACTGGAATCTTGTTCATGAGGTCGTAAAGCGTCACAAATGTTCTCTTTTTCATAAAAGTCTGGCAAATGGGTTTGTATCGGTTCTGGTTCAGGATGTGGCCGCCCTCCAAGATTCCTGGGATCTGAGGTGGCTTTGCTTCAAGGAGAAACTCCGCACAGTCGGACACCGACTTCACCACTTCAGCAACTGTGGGAACAATGGGCAGGAAGGCAGCGAGGAGCAAGAGATACCACATCCTCATAGACGTCATCGTCAAACGCTGTGTCTTTTTAGGTCAGAGGAGAGGAAAAAAAACAACCATCAAATAGTAGTTAAGCTTTGGAACTGAACATTTCACTTGTCATCCTGGACTCCATCCTTTTACTGTTTGTACATGTCCATTGGAAAGTACAACTGCACATATAACTGTTCCCCAAATCGACCAGTACGAGCGTTGGGAAGTACCAGTCCAGCCACAGGTGTACCGGATGTTATATAGGTTACCTAAGTCAAGTGACATTTTTTCAATGTGGAAAACGTTGTGAAACTGGTAGTTTGGTTAGGTGTTACCATTTGGTTTAGGCAGAAAAACCATTTGGTTAGGTTTAGGAACAAAGTCAAAGTGAAAAATTTTATTGACCTTATAACTTATCCACTTTGACTTTCTTTCACACGGGACTCAAACCTCGGTCTTCTGAGTGACAGTCCTGAGTTTATTTGACACACATCTACCCCACCCAACACATTCTCACTCCCAACTTGTTTACATATGACCTTGGTGCAGCTTCTTAAAGCCCTGGGTACCCCTTTAGCTTTGTTTTTCGACGTGTAGGGCTATGCAGTCAAGTTAGCGAGAAAGAAATGCATCGTCTGGTTAAGTTTGCAATAATAAATGTGTAATGTCTTGTAAAACTTTTAAACTGATTTCACTGTAAACTGTGAATGTGCTGCAGGAGAGCATTGTTTGTCAGGCATAACAACAGTAACTATGGGGGCGGAACTTCGCTAGAAGCCGTTTGCAGTCATCACACACAGAGATGACATGATAGTTAAACACCAAATCAATACAAGTAACAACACTGTTTAAATCATTTCCCAGTAGGTACACATTTAAACACATAATACAGCCAGAATCAGTTCATCTTGAATTTTAAAGGACAATGTACAGAAAATAACTTAAATTTCTTAGAGTGTACTAGAAATATGTATCTGGTCAGAATATATAGCCTATCATATCTATTTTTGTATATAGTAATAAACAAGTGAACTATCTAACAAGTGTGGCAACTTTCATATATTATACTTATATATTAGTTTCACTTTAGGTATTAATTTGGATATATTTAAAGTAGATTCATGATATATTTGATTTTGGAAAAAGTCAAGAAAGCCAACAATTTGAGTAAAATTTAAGTTTAGTTTTCTCTTTCTAAAAAACATTATTTACGGAAATGAGGCAGTCAGACCGAGATCACAGCGTGCAGAATTTCTTATTTAACAAGAAGTCATCTACTACAAGAATACATTTTTCTTTGTGTAAAAAAGTGTTACACTCATAGGATTTAATCAATAATCAAATAATTAAGAAGCACAAACTTTACAGTTGTGCTTCTGCAAATGAGTACTCTCTAAATCATCAATGTTGAATGCGACAGGTGAAAAAAGCCTGAAATAAATAAGAATTATGTATAAAAAAGTAAAAGAAAACTTACCAGCTCGTGTACAGAAATTAGTCAAATGGTGTCTTTGTATTTGTAGCAGCGAGAACCAGACAGAGTTCCTTAAATATCAAAAAAGCTTTAGAGGAAGTGTGAATTATATTCTACAATCAGCAGTTTATAACACTGGAGAAGAGGATGTGCTAACTTTCTCTAATAGATTAGTCTTGATTTACGTAATGCATCCAGAGAAAAACTTAATCACTTCAGTTCAAACTGACAGAAGATAGGAAACTCAAAAACACAAACAACAGACACAATATTATGAACTGATGGATAAAGCCAGTTGAACTGCCATTTAGTAGAGGCCTGTATCTATAAAGAAACGAGAATAAGAGTCGGCTTTGTACTTTGTACTTAGACACAGCAGGGCTTTAAACTAAATGCTAACCTGCTCACAATGACAATGCTAACACACTGATCTTAAATACCTTCAAAACATTCCCATCAGCTTCAGCTGTACTGTGTGTTCAGTGCTAAATAGCTAGTAGGGCTGCAACTAACTATTATTGTCATTATTGATCATACCTATCATTTTCACGATTAATCGATTTGTTGTTTGGCCAATAAAAATGTTAGAGTAGGGTTAAAAATGTCTAAAGCCAAGGTCACCCACTCAAATGTTTTTACTGTTTCACTTTTAAATCCTCTGAACCTCATGAACAACTGTTTAAACTGGGTGTTACAAGCCGAAGCATTACTCAGCATCCTGTCCAGCTTCCCAGGGCACATTGTCCAACACCAATTTTGGTTTAGACTAAATTTGACAATGTTTTTCTATATTGCCTAATAAAGGTCAGAACACAGTTATCAGTCATCTGACATTATTTTCTGCTGTCTGTTTGAAATAAAAGGCAGTTTAATTCACTATAAAGATAAAATCACCACTTCACCCACATCATACAAATCATGTACATTTACTATCTGAAGCCATGCAAATGACACTTCCTGTTTCCCATCATCATAACAAATGAAATTAAACAAAAAGTAAAGTAGCCTACAATAAAATGTAAACAAAACAAAACAAAAACATCTCAGTCTGATGATTCAAACATTTGTGACAGAACAATTCTCAGGTTGGTAATTCTGCATTGAATCATTTTCATATTTAAGGCAATGCTATATCTGTATTGGTCAATTTGTTTTTATATATATACGTACAGGTTAGCTGCTGATCAATTTTTTCAAGTTTAATTCACTCTTAAACATAATTGAATTATCACAGACTGAAGGCTTTGTTGAAATGTCCTAATTCAAACAAAGAGTTGTATATTTTCCTCATACAGGTAGAAACCCACAGGTGTGGTAAAGAGAGAGGCAGCTGTAGATGTGGCGAGAGTAGATAATGGACCAGAAGTGGGTTTGAAAGAGGCAGATGTTGGCAAGAAGTGGTTGGACAGTTGTGACTGTTTGTGAAAAACTAAGAAACAGGACATTTTGTTTCAGGAAACACATCTATCCCCAGTTGTCGTTTGAGTTCTGCTCTCTGTTTGAGTGTAAGTGAGCACATATTTGGTTTCTGGAACATTGTTGGCCCAGTATGCCATTGTGATCCATTTCTTTGCTCTGGGGCTGTAGCAGCAGTATGCTATACAGCTTAGAGGGAATTTTAACCCAGTTATTTAGTTTGTTGTTGCTGTTGTTGGGTATTGCTCCAGTTACCACATAGGCTTCAGTAACACCATTTTTGTCTGTGCAATATTGGTCTATTTGATATTTGATGCTCTTCATCATTGTTTTCCAGCTTCCCCGATGAAATTTTGCTTGTGGCAAGAATTTTTGTCAGATACATTGAACCCATACAAGCTTTCGATTAACTGGCCCTTATCAAACCTTCCATTCACACACACTGTAGGTCATTCTGACTCACATACACCGTCCTGCTGCCCCAAATCATTTTAATGAATCCACCGCTAAAAATAGTCCCCAACAAATGCACTATTTCCTCCTGATTGAACGCTTAAGAACTACAGTTGGGCCTTTTTTAAGAATGAAAATATATATGTGAGCTGTTTCTAAAGATTTAGGAACCACAGATGGAGAAGAGAAGTCAGAAAGTATTTGTAGTAATGTTGATATAAATATAGAATATGAGCTGCCTTATCCCTTAATTTAAATTAAGTATTATGAAATGTAATTCTATGGTTTAGCAGTGAGGTGTTTGGGACTACATAACTTTCTCTTATTATAATAAGTCTGACATATGAATTTGTATCAGGTCTGGTTCAGAATGTTCCCGTCCTCCAAGATGCCTGGGACCCGAGGTGGCTTTGCTTCAAGGAGAAACTCCGCACAGTCGGACACCGACTTCACCACTTCAGCCACTGTGGGAACAATGGGCAGGAAGGCAGCGAGGAACAAGAGATACCACATCTTCATGGACGTCATCGTCAAACACTGTGTGTCTTTAGGTCAGAGGAGAGAGAAAAAAAACATCAAACATTACAGTTTGTTTCTTCAGTTACGTAGTGAAACAGGAGCAAACACAATGGAGGTATCTGTTTTTAAATGCGGGTTTTGTGTGTTTTAATGGTTTCCGCCATGGAGAGTCAGGAAGGAAAGCAGCCACTGCGTTTGTTTCATTCAGTGCATCCCGATATATCTGGAAATCGTATGTAACTGCCCACTGTGCCTAAGATTGCACTAAGTACTTGGGACAGCACACCTGAAAAAACAGCCCGTTCTCATCTCAGGGCATCCAATACCAACCCTTTCAGAAAAAGTGACAAAACATAGTTATTTGACGCTAAAGGGTACCTTTAGCAAACAGGGGCGTTTCATACGTACGCTGAAGGGTACCATCAGCGTAAAATCCTTGCGCTTTGTCACGCTGTCTGAAAGCGTCAGTTATGACACATTGACGTGAGAATGTGTTGGAAAAACTGTTTTTGGAAACCGCAGCAGAAACAGCTGCAGTAGCTGGAATGACCCAGATGCAAGGAAATACCAGTAGATTGTGCTTTATCCAGCCAGAGGGAACAATCACCGACCATCCGCACCGTGCCCGGTCGCTCCACAATAACCTTTCCCTGGCCCTGTCCACCCCAACGCCCCATTCCCTCTCCGATACGTACAATGTGTTGTGTCGCCATTACGACCTGCCCACTGTGAACAGTTGGTGATCGTTCCCTCTGGCTACATGAATTTTATCCATGCTCCATGCACTGCAGCAGCTGGGGCTCTCTGCAGCACCACAAAACTTTTCTAAAGTCTTCCATCTTACAGAGAAAAGAAGTCACGTCGAAACGAAGTTTGCTTTATTGGCATGAATGATAATACAACAGTATTGCCAAAGCTAAAGGAAAATACAAATAAACAATTCAATTCATATAGTTAATCGAATAAATAAAATAAAATAATTGTATTTCTAGATATTGGATATAGAATACAGTGTGTGTGTGTGTGTGTGTGTGTGTGTGGGGGGGGGGTGCATGCATCGATATTGACTACTACCTATATAGCCTACAGCATGCTAGCCTCGAAAACCCTGGTGTTTTCTATTATTAACTTAGCTCTCCTTATTAGCTAGGCTCCTTGCATGCTTGCTAATAACCTTTTTTTAAGCTGGGTTGACGGCGTTGTGTTGGACAGATTTGTGCAGCAGTGTTCCATGAGGGAGAGTGGGCGAGAGAGGGACGAGCGAGAGGAAGTGCTGCGCGAATGCGCTACGGCGCTCTGTAATCAAATACGATTTTAAATAGGTTTAGTAAAAAAAATAATCGAAAATCAACATGTGGCGATCAGCGTTGATATTGTGGCGGGCCGCCACAAATAAATGAACGTATGGGAAACACTGGAATAATATTAGCTAATATTGTTAATTTCTCTACGTTTTCTTTCCAGCCATCTCTGCGCAACACTCGGCGGTTTGCACCTTCTTTCAAAGGTATTAAATACAGATGCTGTTGCACATTAAATACAGATACTGTTGATCAGCTTACATGTTAATTTGCTGATGATATCAAGTTTGCACACATTTTTACTCACACAAAACTTTAGTAAATCTGGCCCATAGAGTTGAAACCAGGGTTTAGAAATTATGGTGAGATTAAAATGTTTTGTTTATTTTATTAGAGCTTATTTATGGTAATTCATACCAAAACTGAAGCCTAAACACAACCAAAGTAACACACTACAGTCACACAAACTTATGATAACTAATATTTTATTTATTTGTTAACTTTTAATCTTTACAAAAACACTGTTTTATTTTGCCCTGATTGGATTTTGAGGAAATTCACACAAACCTGTAATATCTACAATGCAGTACAAGAAAATGTTTGTTGTCATTTCAGGTGGCCAAACTGTCATCAGCTGGAAAATAAGATGCCTGCTTTTGTCTGCTGAGTGACTAAGTGCCGCTACACGGTAATTAATGAGCACAGTAACACTAACCCTTGGCTAGCTTCCTTTTTCTCTACGCTTCTAGTGAAAGGTGTTGTTGTAAGAGTAGAATAAGTTAGATCTTTTTCAGGAATAGGTTCGTGTGTAATGTGTGTGTAGTGAGTGTGTGGGTAAGCAAATGACAGTGAGCGACAGAAAAGATTAGTATCAAGTTTTCAGTCTGGCAGTAAATGTAGGCTATAGTGTGTCGGTTAATAAATGCTACAGCTTCTCAAGAACAAGAAAAGTCTGTCAGTTGTTTCCCAATTGCTGGAAAGTGAAGAGAGTTAGTGTTAGCAAACATCTCCCCTGGGCTACCGGGCTGCATTTTCAGGACCGCATCTTAGGACTAGGATTGAACTGGTTGACCTTCCTTTGGCAGCTATAACCTCAACCTAATGTTTCCTTTAGTTGCAGGTCAGACTTGAACAACGGTCAGGAGGAATGTTGGACCATTATTCTTTACAAAACTGTTTTAGTTCAGCAATATTCTTGGGATGTCTGATGTGAATTGACTCTCTTGAGGTCATACCACAGCACCTACATCGGGTTGAGGTCTGACTCTGAATGGGCCACACCAGAATCCATATTTTCTTCTGTTGTTGATTTATTTGTGTGCTTTCGTTTGTTGTCCGGTTGCTTATGTTGATCTTTAATTTGTGGACAGATGGCCTTACATTCTCCTGCAAAATTTCTTGCCCTGAGGCAGTGAATCAGCCCCAAACCATGATTCCCCCTCCACCATACTTCACAGTTGAGATGAGGTTTTGATGGTGGTGTGCTGTGCCTGTTTTCCTCCACACATGGTGTTGTGTGTTCTTTCCAAACAACTCACCTTTGGTTTCATCTGTCCACACAACAGTGTTTGTCTGTTATTGTGATTTAGATGAAGATCAGATCACATTTTATGACCAATTTATGCAGAAATCCCGCTAATTCCAAAGGGTTCACATACTTTTTCCTGTGACTGTAAGTCAGTGATTGTATGCATGTGAAACAGTTTACCCTACAGCTGTGCACATTGGCCATTAGACCAATGGTCCTTTGTGTTGCTGCGCATGACCCCCGCCAAGTCACTAGGTGGCGATGTTGGAAAAACCTACGATCCTGTAAATACAGCCTCAGATACTGCAACTATATACTATTTTTTGTAATTACTACCTACTTGCCCAATGTTGAGAACACCAGAAACAAGCTTAGACTAAACTCTGTCCTAAGTGCACATCCTTATCGTTAAATTTTATTTCAATGCTGAATGCGACACATCTTGATTTATATAACACTAATACAACACATATGTACAGGGTGCAAATTTTACTTTTACTTAGCCAAATGGCTATTGAATATTCAGTGTATTAAATCTGTTGTATTGGTGTAAAGCATGGTGCACTTTGAGTCTTAAATCATCCTGAACAAAATTGGCCTGGAGCCTAACACTTTCCGACCCGTGTGAGACCCCTGTATCTTTTTGTTTTCTCGAAATCTTGATTTAATTATGTTATTATCTTGGGGAAAATTATCAAATTTTTAGTGATAATAACATGAATAACTTGAGATCTTGAGAAAACAAATTAAAAACTCATTATAATGGGATAACAGAGTAAATAAAATGTATGGATTTATGGCTTCTTAGGACTCCTGTACAGATCAAATACCAATCAATAATATCTTTCACCAACTAAATATAATTAAATCATATCAGCAACAGATTATATAGTTGACTTATAACTGCTCAATCATCCATCAGATATCGGAACTGAGAGGGTTCAATTTTAGCATTTAGCATGCAAACACTAATTTGATCATTTATTATTAAATTATTATTAAATTTTCACCTATCCAGAAGAGGACCCATACCTTTAGATGAGAGGCTGTGAGAAGAGTCTTGTCCTTAGGTGTGGATGTGAGTGTGAGTTGTTTGTCTATGTGTGGCCCTGCGATGGACTGGCGATCTGTCCAGGGTGTACCCCGCCTTTCGCCCGATGTCAGCTGGGATTGGTTCCAGCCCCCTATGACCCTGTATGCAGGATAAGCGGTTGACAATGGATGGATGGATGGATGGATGGAAATCTAATGTGATTTATCAAAATCCTCTATGCATAAAGCCAGTAGCTGCTAGGAATGCTAACTGGTAACAAAAGCTTCCCTCTCTGTTTCTCTTAAAAAATGTCTATCAAGAAATTAAAAAAAAGTCTAATCAACCGTGATCAGAACAGCAACAAGATCCCCAGAGTGAGAGAAACTTTTTGTCCCTCTCTTATCAGGAAGAACTCAAGTTATCTTCTAAATATGGTAAAAACATGAAATAAAATTCAGACATTGGTCAAAGCTCAATTCTTCTACGTCAAACTTACAAGTGATCAGATACAAATAATGTCTAATAAGCTGATTTCCAGTTAGCCTGGTGCTTAAGAATGGTTTAAAAAAATCAACAACTGGTGACATTTACACAGGAAATTCAGAAGTGAGAGATCTCTGTCTCGGTCCAACAGGAAGCTCAGCCTCAACTGAAGACGAGGACTTCTCCATTAGCGTATGTCACAAGTATGGACAGACCATTTCAATAGCATGTCTGTGGTTACAAGTGTTGTTTTTCTCTGCAGCAGCACAGCTGTCAGAAAGCAGAACCAACATTCACAGTTCATTTCATGTTGCAGCCATCATGTCATGAAACCAGACATGATAACAATGAGAAACAGATTTGAAAAACAGATCTGAATAGTTGTATTCAGACTACACCAGACTGCTTCATTTACATGTTAAAATCAGAAATATTTTAATTTGCATGTATGAATTACAGTGTGGTTTCACCACAGAATGACTATCTGGCTGATTCAGTTAATCTAATGCAGGAAAAACATTAAAACTCAATGCTTTATAAATAGACCAGAAATAGCTTTTAAAACTTTTAGAAAAGTTACCAGAATTATTTACATATTGTAGAAAAGAAAGAAATGTTCAGGGACTTGACCGAGGTCCCATCACTGTAGCTGGAATAAATCATCAAACTCTCTCAACTGGACAGAGTACAGTTTTCACTGAGAAAGAAACTGAAGGAATTTAACAAAATATGGCATCTCCTTCTTGGTCTACAGAAATAAATAATAAAATATCTGGAACACATGTAGCCACTGCCCTGTTTATTATTCCCCTTTTGGTATCAGTTTACTTCAATTATGTTCAAATTAATCTTTGGAGTCGTGATATTCATGATGATCAAAGTTTGCTTTTTCTTTCTAAAATTAGAAATAAATATAGAAAAAATGATGTATGTAAAAACATTGTGAATATTCCTAGAAAGCATGGCTGTAGCACCTGATTCCTGTTTTGACAGGAAAATAATATTTTTTGCGCAAAGTGGGCACAGTTTGTTTATAGAAGTGTTTTAAAGGTGTAATATTTAGGAGGATCTATTGAAAGAAATGCAATCAAAAACATATAATTATGTTGTCACATAATGAACCGTTATGTTTTCATTACCTTAGAATAAGTAATTTCTATCCACATACTGTACACTGCAGGTCCTCGAAGTCGCCATGTTGCGCCACCATGTTTCTACTGTCTCTGCAGAGCGCATTTCGTCACTACGGTGAGTAAGTACGTAAGTAAGTAAGAAGAAGAAGAAGAAGTGGTAGTAGTAGTGGTAGAGGTTGACTGGTTTATAAGTAAAACATTAAGAGAAATTTGGACAAGTGGAGGACCACACGTATTATTTAGCACAAGAGCCAACAGAACATGTTGGTTACCTTAGCTTCTACTGCTTGGAAAGGGAAGGTTGAGCGGTGAATATTGATGCATTCATAAGGTGTCGGAATAATAGGAAATGTTTTTTTCCTCCTTAAATCTTTATTGCAAAAAGAGAAATAAAATGTATATGGGACATAAAGAAGTACACAGAACAATATACAAGTATATAAGAAGGTACACATAAATAAAACATTGGCATGGTTAGTCAAGATATTAAAAGAGTTTAATGTTTTTACAGCCTTTTTGTTGCTGGATTTAGAAATTAAATTGATATATGACTTACCATGTTTTCCAAACTTAGGGTCGGAACCCAACTTGGGTTGGAGACCTGTTTTCATTGTTTAAAATGCAAAACAATGTTATGATATGTAAATACGTGGATGAGTTTTCTTTTTGGCTCCACTGCTTGAGGTTTTCTCTCTCTCTTCTTCCTAACCTGATCTTTGGCTATGCTCTCTCTGCTGTGCACATTCACACAGAATTTTTATGGCCGCAGTCTGTCAGTGTTGATCCTATGATGTCCAAACAAAAGTACAAGGATGAGTTTATTAATGTTGGCTTCACCAAAGCCACGAGGGCATGGAGAGGAGAGGTCTCAGTGGGTTTTATGTGGGAAGGAAGGACAAAGAACAGCATATTGGAGCTGGAGGATGCAATTCAAGGATTCACTGCATGCCTGGGTCTGTAGCAGTCTCAGCTGGGTTCAGGAGAACTGGCAATGTTTTCTGTCCTCTCTGCCTACCTGGAGAACACAGGTGTTCCTCTGATTGACTATGTGAAACAGAAGTTTGTCTGTCTTATTGAAGAACTTTAAATGGTACTTCCTCGACTCTCAGGGACCCCAAAACCTTCAGTGGGTTAAGGAATCCTTTCCAAGCTGTGCCATCACTAGAGCTTGGTGTTTGAAGTTAGAGGCACTGGTCACACTGCAGGTAAACAGTTGCAGTAAGATGCTATTTGAAACAACCACCCTCTCACGGTTTTTGATTTCTCATCTCCAGCAGGTGGAGTTCTCCTGTTTAGCTAAAATATGTAATATTTTGTTCAGTATGAATGATCGAATGCGGCATATTGATATTAAAATCTTTGTAGTTGTGTCCAGCACACTATGAAGTCGGAAGAACGACTTCATAACTCGGGGAACTGAGACCATCCGCGGAGCAAGTGAATGCGACTGACAGTCATCAATTACATTGGAAAAATACAAAAAGGACACTAGATGGTGCCACAGTAAATGAAGGACTCGTCACAGAATCTTAATATGTTATATTCTATAGAGATCAAAGAAGAATAGATGATTTACTGATTTACACTGCACAGTTTGGCCTTCTGTTTAAGGTTCAGCAATTATCTGAAGACCAACAGGGAATGTTTGTAAAACCGCTATAA
>NW_024044398.1:0-6661 GCF_014851395.1 Micropterus salmoides | reverse complement strand
TGTAGGTAAGAAGAATGATTTTAAATTCTATTCTGGATTTTACTGGAAGCCAATGCAAAGAAGCTAAAACAGGAGAAATGTGATCTCTTTTCCTGGTTCCTGTCAGAACACGTGCTGCAGCATTCTGGATCAGCTGAAGAGTCTTAATGGACTTTTCAAGCAGCCTGATAATAAGGAATTGCAGTAATCCAGCCTAGAAGTAAACAAATGCATGGACTAGTTTTTCTGCATCATTTTTTAGACAGGATTTCCTGATTTTCGCAATAGTACGTAGGTGAAAAAAGGCGGTCCTTGAAATTTGCTTAATGTGGGACTTAACGACATGTCTGATCAAAGATAACTCCAAGATTCCTCACAGTGGTGCTGGAGGCCAAGGCGATGCCATCCAGGGAAAACTATATCTTTAGATAATGCGTCACGGAGGTGCTTAGGCCCCAGAGCAATAACTTCAGTTTTATCTGAGTTTAACATAAGAAAATTACAGCTCATCAGGTTTTAACATCTGAAGGCACATTTGAAGTTTAGCTAACTGATGAGTTTCATCTGGCTTGATCGAGAGATATAAAACTGAGTATCATCTGCATAACAATGAAAGCTTATGGCATGTTTCCTGATAATATTGCCTAAAGGAAGCATATATAAAGTGAAGGATTGGTCACAAGGACAGATCCTTGAGGAACTCCATGAACTTTGGCGTGCATGGAGGACTCATCGTTAACATGTACAAACTGAAATCGATCTGATAAATAGGACTTAAACCAGCTTAGAGCGGTTCCTTTAATGCCAATGAAATATTCCAGTCTCTGCAATAGGATCTGATGGTCATGGTATCAAATGCAACTAATAAAACCAGTACAGAGACAAGTCCTTTGTCTGATGCAATAAGGAGGTCGTTAGTAATTTCACCAGTGCTGTCTCTGTGCTATGATGAGCTCTAAATCCTGACTGAAAATCCTCAAATAAACTATTGCTCTGTAGAAAGTCACACAGCTGTTTAGCAACTGCTTTCTCCAGAACCTTAGAGAGAAATGGAAGGTTAGATATAGGTCTATAGTGGCTAAAACATCTGGATCAGTTTGGGCTTTTTCAGAAGAGGTTTAATTACAGCTACTTTAAAGTACTGTGGTACATAGCCTGTTGATAAAGATAGATTGAAACCTGGGGTTGTTCCTATTTTCCTCTATTAATGACGAGTAGTACGCTGCTCTGGCATTACGGAGGGCCTTCCTATAAGTTTTAAGACTATCTTGCCAAATTAAACGAGAATTTTCCACTTTGGTGGAACGCCAATTCCTCTCAAGTTTCCGTGATTTTTCTTTTGCGAGTTTCAGTATTATACCATGGAGCTAACCGTCTTTGTTTTAGTATTTTCTTTTTTAGAGGGGCAACAGAGTCGAGTGTCATTCGCAGCGAGCCTGCAGCACTATCAACAAGATGATCGATTTGGGAGGGACTGAAATTAGCATAGGAGTCCTCCGTTACTTTGTGACTAATAATGTATTTAGAGCTGATGGAATCGCATCCTTAAATTTAGCTATAGCACTATCAGACAGACATCTTGTATAGAAATTTTTGCCCAATGGCTAGTTCAGCAATACAAACTCAAAGTTATCAAACAGTGGTCGGATAAAGAGGATTCTGTGGGAACACCACTAAATGTTCAATTTCATACCATACACCAAAACAAGGTCGAGGGTGTGGTTAAAACAGTGAGTCGGTTCATGAACACTCTGAGAGAAGCCGATGGAATCTAACAAAGAGATAAACGCAGTACTGAAGCTGTCATTCTCAACATCTACATGAATATTAAATCCCCTACAATTAACTTTGTCCGTTTTAAGGACTAAAGTTGACAAAAACTCTGCAAATTCAGATAAGAATTCAGAATACGGGCCAGGTGCTCGGTACACTATAACAAAAGAATTGGTTGCAGTGATTTCCAACTTGGGTGCGAAAGACTAAGAACAAGACTTTCAAATGAGTTATAGTTTAGTTTAGGTTTAGAGCTGATTAATAGGCTAGAGTCGAAGATAGCTGCAACTCCACCTCCTCTGCCTGTGCCTCGAGGAATGTGAGTATTAATATGACTGGGAGGGTGGATTCATTTAGGCTACATATTCTCCATCACCCAGCCAGGTTTCAGTAAGACAAAAAATCTCATATCAATCATCATAATCTGATATTAGTTCATTTACTAGTAACCTTTAGAAGAGAGAGATCTGATGTTTAAGAGTCCACATTTAACTCTCCTATTCGTTTGCACTATTGCTCTTGTGGTTTTAATTTTTATAAGGTTTTTATGCACAGCTCCTCTTCTGTTACCTTTTTAAATAATTTCGATGGTCGGGGGGCAGACCGTCACTATAGGATTTTCACTAAGTAACTCCTGAAATGGAGGAGCAGAGAAGTGTGTTAGACTGCGACTCTGCGTAGGGTTTTGGGTGGGTAACTGCTGAAAAAGAAGGGCAGAGAAGTGTGTTAAACTGCGACTCTGCCTCCTGGTCTCAACTCTGGGTTGTCATGGATTTGGTCCACTAATAAACTTGGCCAGATTTCTAGAAATGAGAGCTGCTCCTTCCCAAGTGGGATGGATGCCGTCTCTCCGGATCAGACCAGGTCTTCCCCAGAAAGTCTGCAATGATCAACAAAGCCCACATCGTTTGCTGGACACCACCTCGACAACCAGCGGCGGAATGACGACATGCGGCTATATGTCATCACTGGTCAGATTTGGCAGGGTCCAGAGAAAACTACGGTGTCCGACATTGTTTTTGCATATGTACACACCAGCTCAACATTAATCTTAGTGACCTCCGATTGGCGTAACCAGGAGTCATTACCGCCGACGTGAATAACAATCTTACTGTATTTACGTTTATCCTTAGCCAGCAGTTTCAAATAAGACTCAATGTCGCCCGCTCTGGCCCCAGGGATGCACTTAACTATGGCCGCTGGCTTCGCTAAATTCACGTTTCTCAAAATGGAGCTGCCAATGATCAGAGTTGGTTTCTCAGCGGGTGTGTCGCTGAGTGGGGAAAATCTGTTAGAAACGTGAACAGGTTGATGATGCCCGTGGACTTTGAAAGCTTACGACTATTCCTCCTTCGGACAGTCACCCAGCCCCCTTTCCTGGCTGCACAGGGGATGCCGGAGGACGGCTACCAGAGGCTAACTCAGGCCGTTCCGCACCGACTACCGGGGACTGGCTAGCTACAGTAGCTAAAGATGATCACTCTGGGCGTCATATTGCTACTCATGGATAGAGCCAAACAGAAGCAGTGCAGGCAGCTAGACCCAAAGTTAGGATGTTTTTCACTGTTTCAGAAGTGGCATCAGACCTCCCTCCTGTCCTCCTTCCCTCTGTCTCTGCTGTGATCCTGCACTGAGGCTACCTGGCAATCTAAGCTAAACAGTTAAACTACAGACTGCTTTCATTTAGCTAATTGCCAAGCTAGAGTTAGTGCGGTGTGCTTTTATAACAGAGGATTCAAGACGTAGACAGAGCAGAACAATAACACCTTCTACAAGTTGTGCTTGTTAAACAGATGTTTCTAGAAAGCATTGTCTTTCACTCGGGAGGTTCTGTTACGCGTACTACAGTAACGAGTAACAGTAACGGGTAACTGTCGCCAACTCGAGTAGTTCAGAGTTCAGAGTCTCCACCGCAGCCTCTCCTGCGTGGGTGGGGGTGCATGCCCACATGTGTGTTCATGTGCAAAGGCGACACGGAGCAGCAGAGGCCACAGCCTGATAATAAACGTACCGACTTCAGCCCATTTAACACAGTATTTCAGGACCACCTTCTACCTGATTATTACATAATTCAGCATATGCCTGCTCTGTTCTGTACAGGGCTTCTTTATTGCTGCTCTCAGCCTCGGGCTTTCCATGTATGCACATGATGGGCAGGGAGGTGTTCCCCACATAGGCAGATCCCAGAACAGAGCCATACCGCCAAACATAACTACAATGGAAATTTGGCACTTTGGTTGTTGATCACAGAAGTCTCTCCATTATCACCCTGAAATGTAGGTTGAGGTACAGAAGTTGGCACACTAACTCCCTAACTAGGTGAAAGTCCACCACACCGACTGAGAGCAGAGTGTTTCTTCTGTTTCTGTTGTTCTCTTTTGTGTTTACGCACACATTTTTTTTAACACAATTTTGGAGCCCAAAGTTGTACGCAACATAAAGGTCTAAGACCTGCAGAAAAAGTTCTTCCACGGTTCTTTTACTGAGAGAAGGAACTCCTGGCGTTCATTAACAACTGTTGTTTGCTGTGTATAATATAATGAATTCTCATTAAATGATGAAATTATTTTCGTAATATGACATGTCAGAGAACACATATGTGGAATAGGTTTTGAATGTGCAGAAAGTTTTGACAATAGCAGAAAACAGGAGCTATCAAAGTCCAGGGGTCTCATTTATTAAACTGTACATAGAAAAGACTCCAGGTTGCATACGTACAAAGCACAGGAAGTGCATAGACACAAAAATATTCTGATTTATAAAACAGTGCGCGCACATGTCCTACGCCGATTTCCCTTTATAAATCACAATCAACTTGTGGCGCATGTGAGCGAGATCCATGTTCGACCCTTTAAACATCCACAGTTGCCTATAAATGGTCAGTGAGACGCCCCTCATTAATATTAATATGTACTGACTGCAGGGAGAAAAGGAGGCAAAATCTGACAGTAAAGCTACAAAAAGAAATTTAACTTGTGTGACAATGACGTTCCTTTTGGTGAAGCTGAAGTTATTTGGTGGGTAATAAACGCACTTTCACGCAACAATTGTGCACCGGAGGAAAACCCCTTTATAAGTGATCTGCCAGAAGGGTCAGTTCTCCTGAGTAGTGACGGAGGTGGAGGGGCACACACATGCAAGACGGGATGACCCAGGTAGATGATTTGGATTCCCACATTGAAAAGAACTGAAAGATTTACTTAATAAAGTAATTATTATTTTAGTTATTATAATAGTTATTATTATATTTTTCTAGATCATGTTTTTTGGCTCAAATGTAATAAAGCAACGAACACTGATAACAATATATGTAACTATGCAATCGTATTTGCTCGACTGAAACAACGAAAACGGCATCAATTTAAATGCAATTTTTCCTCCTTATGAGAAAAAATTGCACTGCATTATTTTGCATGATTTATCCTAAATCGTGTTTCTTTTTGTTTGAGCTGCAAATGATCTTAAATGTTTTTTTATTGCACATCTCAGGGAAAATCGATCAAATGGGAGTTTGTTTATTCAGAAAGGCTTTCATCTGTTTGGAAAATGACTTAATATTATTACATTATATTAAGATTTATAGGCCTATAATACTCAGAGGTAATATTTACATTTATTTTCGTATCCATTTAAAACTTTCATCCTTCGCCATGTGAGTCACCGTTTCTTTTTCTGTTTTTTTTAAAGATGACAACCTTTGCTGGGAAGTGGCTTACACACTTTTCCAGCCCTCTTTTGTACATACACACCGTTTAGAAATGAGACCCCAGGAGCAACTGCGGTCGCGAATGCAGAAAAGTTCAGCCGCCTTGCTCCGGAGGTTTTAATGTCATGTGACATGGTGACGTTTTACAGCACCGGCAAAAGTCGGACACAATTTCTAACCAGCATGCTTTATGTTAAGTCCAGCCTGCATCACGATAAGTCAGCGCTGTGACTCGCCTCATGAAGTCAAACGCACCTATAGTCTCACTTTAAATGATTGAGACATGTGGTCTTTCTGGAAATTTGCTCGTTCAGGAGAGATTGATCATAAATATTAGAATTATTTACAGCTTGACAAAAAGTTGGACTTGAACTTATTTTTCCTGTTTGTTTGTTCAGAGTGATCTGGTGGTGACCAGGGCGGCTGTCGGTTCCAGGCAGCGGGGTTAATAGGTGGAAACAAGGCCTCCAACACCACCACCTTCCTGGTTAATCTCCAGCCTCCATCAGCAACACCAACAGCACCAGCACAGCTGCCGCCAACATACCGACTACCAGCGGAGGCGCTCCTGCTCACTCCCCCTTCTTCTTCTTCTTCATCCATCTCCTCATCTTCTCTGTGTGAGAGATTCTGGATGGAAACTGCTTTCTCTCTAAAATAAATCTTTCTGTCTGCTTCCTTTTGCTTTGAGCGTGTGTGCTACTGCTCTCAATCTGAAGTCTAATCCAAAAGTCCTGCAGTAAATCCTCCTTCACGATGGTTTTAACCTGTTTGTGTTGAGATGTGTTGATTCAACTGTCATTTGGAGACTGCTGTTGTGTGTTTGTAGCCACACGTGTATGAAAATAAATAAATGTTGCAAATAAAAAAATTCTGCTGCATTTGTTGAAGTGAATTTGGTGAAAAACACATTCTCACACTTGCTATAAATATTAAAATGTATAATCATAGACACAATGTGCATATCTGCAAATCAAATGTGAATTCATGCAATATGAGTTTTACACCATTAGAATATTTTTTATATTTTCTACAATGGAGCTGAGGGGGTTTTACCAAATCTACCAAAAAGCAGGGCTTCTACAACAAACAGACGGGGACAAATGAAAGGAAGAAGCTGAATGAAAGAGAGGAGGAACATCAGATTTTTTGATCATCATCAAAAAAAGAGATGAAGCTGCTGGCTAGCAGGCCGGAATGAAG